>NC_074700.1:23498310-23798310 GCF_029448725.1 Salvelinus fontinalis | reverse complement strand
GACAGGCAACTGTCGTCAGCACACGTTACAGGGAACTAGATGGCTATTTAGTATCATTTGCACATCAAAGAAAGTAACAATGTTGCAAGCTAATTCAAATTAAGGGAGCACTGATCTGTTAGCTAGTCGGCCAATTCAACCTTGTAAAGACGTTAGGTAACATTGTATGATGTTAGCTATATCCATATATTCTGTTTAGTGTTTATATGGCACAGTACGGGGGTTGGGTCGAGAAGAAAAATGCTGATTCAGATCATGTCTTTGCGATTTGTTTTCCACTTGCCCCCCCCACCCCACATTTGATCGTTCATACTACACATTTAATTCATTTGAACGATGTATTCAACCCTTTTATAATATTTTGTAATTGAATGCAGTTTTTTTTTTTATGTTCTAGTTCAGCAAATATTTCAATTGAACATACGGAGGGGGGGGTGGAGTAGATTCTCGAGAGGGGTGTCATAAGCGGATTTTGGGGAGGGGTCCGCGAACCAAACCTTTGATACTCTAAAACGTGGGTGTGACAGCGAGGTAGTAAAATCTGTTCTGGAAATAAAATCATTATCCGTAACTTTTAATAAACGTATTTTAGCAACTACATCGACTGGCTTGCTTCCTTCCTTTGACAATGTAAAAAAAAAATCGTTTGCAATTCGCCTCAATCTAGTTTCGGTGTCAAACTAAAGCTTTCAACATCAACTAAACGTGGCTATCCCACCAAAGTCACATTAACGTAATAATAGCCGAATTGCTAGTCATCCTTGCTAGCTACAGTAGATTTAGATTGAAATACTAGGTTACAATTATTGTTGAAAATGTATATTTCATGGCTAACGAACATAAACTACAGTTAGCTTTTGTTTATTTTTAGTTAGTTACTATACTATTACTAACAATGCAACTAGCTAGCTATTTAGCCTGCTAAAATGCGTACCTTGAGAAAATAAATCCTCGTCCGATGAAGAAACGATCATTCTTGCAAAAAAACATAACCCTTCTAAATGCAATTCAAAAAATATAAATTAATTCGTTAAATATGTTTTTCAACCCAGACATTCATTCTCTTGCAGAAGAAGTTTGAAAATGGCGCCAATGCCGTGCATCTGCAGCTCTACACACACTGGTGACACGGAGAAAAAGGGGGAAAAAAATTAATATAAATGTAAACGGTAGAATTATATTTTTTTACAAAATGAATGAGGTGTGTAATCGTTGGCCTAATCCATATTGCTATTCACTTTTGCTTAAAATTGCTCCTATGATTTTATTTAATTTTTTTGTTCAATTGTAATAACCGTCAAAGCTTGTTCTAGTCGTAATGCAGCACGGGAAATGACATAATCGGTTTTGTTTTGAATTTCCAAGCCGGGAAAGGGTGAAATGGGAGGATTTGTCGCCCCCTCTAGCATGAGTTCATCAATGCATTTGTTCACCAACGTATGCCTATGAATTTCACTCCTCAATCGGGCCAGAAGATAGGCGTTGAGCTGTAGAGCAGGGTCCTGCCCCCCCCCCTGCACATTTTGGGGTTTGTCCAAGCACTACACAGCTGATTCAAATAACCAACTCATCATCAAGCTTTGATTATTTGAATCAGCTATGTAGTGCTGGGGGAAAAAACCAAACGTGGATGCAGGACCAAGTTTGGGAAACCCTGGCCTAGAGGACATAAAACGCCTTGACTAGTATGGTAAACTATTTGTTTAACCACCATGTAATATGCATTAGATGTATTTTCAGATAAGAATACGCTGTCTTCAAAATATGTACGCTACTATGTAGTTCTGTGTGTGTGTGTACAAAGATGGAACTCAGCCTTTCAGTTGGGATCCGGCCTGCTACATTCTCCTGTTTCTTAGATGCCTTGCTCAAATGATGAACAATAAATAGCTCTTCATCCAATGTTGATACTTGTTTTTCTGGAACAGAGAGTGAAGGGGGAGAGAGAGCCAGAAAGAGATGGGGAGACTGAGAGGGAAAGAGAGAGAAACTCACAACAGTGGAACTATTTTACTAGAAATTAAAGCATAAATGTCATACCATATCTCTGGTATGCTCCTGTACAAGGCCTCTAGTGGTTCAGAATGGTAGGCCTTATTTCTTCTTCTTTGGTGAGGTTTAACGGCGGTTGGCATACAATATGTTGCATTACCTCCCCCAACTGAACTATAGTATAAATCCATTACACTTTGTGATACAAAATGGTGAAGGGGAACCGGGAAAAATAAAACAATAAAATAAATGTATATTTGTATTTTATTATTGTTTTATTTTTCCCAGTTCCTCTTCCCCATTTTGATGCACAAAATACTAATTCAAACCCCTATACTCATTCAAACCCATTATCTTATTCTACTACTTTAACCCAAGTTGATCCTACCCCAGGCCAACGACCTGAGAAGACCGGGACACTACCACTCAACACACCCTGTGACTTTTCTGAAGTCAAATCTCGTACCCCCAAGTACTTCTATGCAGCTGCTACCACAACATCTATTTTCTGTGACTTACGCTGATTTACTTATGGGTTGTGACCATTGTGGATCAAGGGGATAGTCAGTCAACAACATATGAAATTCCAGAAGGAAACAGTGTGTTTATTTAAATTTTTTGTAGTTTTCCATTCAAACAGCAGATTATTATGTGTACTTACACAACCAAAATGACAGCTTGATCATTTACCCAGAGCTCAGAACTAAAAGCAACAACACCCTTAGCTAGGTCTTTACGGTCCACCAGTCTCACCTCACCTTCATTTGCGCAAACGGAAGGACAGAGTAGAGTAGGTCCCATTATCCATAGTTCCTGACAAGTGCTTGTGACATCACTATGGTCTCTAGATTGTAGAACGTAGATAATTAGATCATTGTTTTTAAATGTTTTTAATTTCTTGTTATAAATATGTGACATGTCTTTGGCTGCTCTCTACCCAGCATTGAAGTTTTCTGATATGTATGAACTGTAAAAAAAAAATATATATTCTAGAATGTATAACCCCATTCCATGTTCAGTCAAGTATATATGAACTGTAATATCTTTCCTGCTAAAATAAAGTATTATGAAAAAAAAACATGTGTGTTTTATATATATATATATATATATATATACAGTGAAGTCGGAAGTAAAAAAAAAAAAAATATATATATATATATATATATATATATATATATATACAGTTGAAGTCGGAAGTTTACATATACATTTAAACTCAGTTTTTCACAATTCCTGACATTTAATCCTAGTAAAAATGCCCTGTCTTGGTCAGTTAGGATCACCACTTTATTTTAAGATTGTGAAATGTCAGAATAATAGTAGAGAGAATGATTTATTTCAGCTTTTATTTTTTTCATCACATTCCCAGTGGGTCAGAAGTTTACATATGCTCAATTAATATTTGGTAGCATTGTCATTCCTCCTGACAGAGCTGGTGTAACTGAGTCAGGTTTGTAGGCCTCCTTTCCCGCACACGCTTTTTCAGTTCTGCGCACAAATTTTCTATAGGATTGAGGTCAGGGCTTTGTGATGGCCTCTCCAATACCTTGACTTTGTTGTCCTTAAGCCATTTTGACACAACCTTGGAAGTATGCTTGGGATCATTGTCCATTTGGAAGACCCATTTGCGACCAAGCTTTAACTTCCTGATTGTTGTCTTGAGATGCTGCTTCAATATATCCACATAATCTTCCTTCCTCATGATGCCATCTATTTTGTGAAGTGCACCAGGCCCTCCTGCCTCAAAGCCCCCCCACAATATGATGCCGCCACCCCCGTGCTTCACGGTTGGGATGGTGTTCTTCGGCTTGCAAGCTTCCCCCATTTTTCTCCAAACATAACGGTTCTATTTTTGTTTCATCAGACCAGAGGACATTTCTCCAAAAAGTACTTATCTTTGTCCCCATGTGCAGTTGCAAACCGTAGTCTGGCTTTTTTATGGCGGTTTTGGAGCAGTGGCTTCTTCCTTGCTGAGTAGCCTTTCAGGTCATGTCGATATAGGACTCGTTTTACTGTGGATATAGATACTTTTGTACCTGTTTCCTCCAGCATCTTCACAAGGTCCTTTGCTGTTGTTCTGGGATTGATTTGCACTTTTCGCACCAAAGTACGTTCATCTCTAAGAGACAGAACGCGTCTCCTTCCTGAGCGGTATGACGGCTGCGTGGTCCCATGGTGTTTATACTTGCGTACTATTGTTTGTACAGATGAACGTGGTACCTTCAGGCATTTGGAAATTGCTCCCAAGGATGAACAAGACTTGTGGAGGTCTACAAAAACATTTCTGAGGTCTTGCCTGATTTTGATATTCCCATGATGTCAAGCAAAGAGAAACTGAGTTTGAAGATAGGCCTTGAAATACATCCACAGGTACACCTCCAATTGACTCAAATGATGTCAGTTAGCCTATCAGAAGCTTCTAAAGCTATGACATAATTTTCGGGAATTTTCCAAGCTGTTTAAAGATACAGTCAACTTAGTGTATGTAAACTTCTGACCCACTGGAATTGTGATACAAGGAATTATAAGTGAAATAATCTGTCTGTAAACAATTGTTGGAAAAATTACTTGTGTCATGACAAAGTAGATGTCCTAACCGACTTGCCAAAACTATAGTTTGTAAACAAGAAATTTGTGGAGTGGTTGAAAAACGAGTTTTAATGACTCCAACCTAAGTGTATGTATACTTCCGACTTCAACTGTATATAGATATATATATTCTAGAATGTACAGTGCCTTGCAAAAGTATTCACCCCCTTGGAATTTTTCCTATTTTCTTGCATTGCAACCTGTAATTTAAATGGATTTTTATTTGGATTTCATGTAATGGACATACACAAAATAGTTCAAATTGGTGAAGTGAAAAAAATATATTTCAAAAAAATATATATTTTTTAAAAAACTGAATAGTGGTGCATATGTATTCACCCTTTTGCTATATATCTGTTATATCTGTTACATACTGTCACTGTCCCTTCCTCCCTCCCTCCTGTCTCCTGTCCCTACCCCTTCCTTCTATTTTGCTGATCTAGACATTTGGTTAAGGCAAACTCTGACTAGGGCAAATTACACACACGCACACGCACACCTCACAACAACCAGGCAATGTAAATAATTTACATCCGTGCTAAATACATTACGCAAATAGCTACTTATTTAATTAATCTACAGATACAGCTACATGCAAAATAGCACTAGCACAGCTACATATGTATGTATGACTGACAACCTGTTAATTCAATACAAAATGATTGTAGAATAGAACGTCAAAAGGAAGTGATATCAAACTCACTCCTGTGATGACGTGTAAACCAGCACACAATCCCAACGCTCCCTGTGTGTATATCACAGTATGTGTGTGCATATCTATGCATGTGTGTGTATATCTATGTGTGTATGTGTATATCTATCTATGTGTGTGTATGTGTGTTTGTGTATATCTGTGTGTGTGTGTGTTTGTGTATATCTATGTGAGTGTGTATATCTATGTGTGTGTGTGTTTGTGTATATCTGTGTGTGTGTGTGTATATCTATGTGAGTGTGTATATCTATGTGTGTGTGTGTGTATATATCTATGTGTGTGTATGTGTGTTTGTGTATATCTCTGTGTGTGTGTGTTTGTGTATATCTATGTGAGTGTGTGTGTGTATATCTATGTGTGTGTGTGTGTGTGTATATATCTATGTGAGTGTGTGTGTGTTTGTGTGTATATCTATGTCTGTGTGTACATCTATGTGTGTGTGTATATCTATGTGAGTGTGTGTGTGTTCGTGTGTATATCTATGTGTGTGTGTGTATATATCTATGTGAGTATGTGTATCTATGTGTGTGTGTGTATATCTATGTGAGTGTGTGTGTGTGTGTTTGTGTGTATATCTATGTGTGTGTGTATGTGTGTGTGTGTGTATATCTATGTGAGTGTGTGTGTGTGTTTGTGTGTATATCTATGTGTGTGTGTGTGTGTGTATATCTATGTGAGTGTGTGTGTGTGTGTGTTTATCTGTGTGTGTGTGTATGTGTTACTCCCTCACAGAACTGTATTATGCCAACAGTCCCAAACAGGAACCTTGTCGGTCGGCTGATCGGTAGATGTTGTTGTCATTACAACCACCATGTATGCAGGCTGATATAATCAACAGCCCCAAGTCATTGAGTTGAGCTGTGCTCACGCTACTTTGTTCTCCTGTTTGGTTTTAGTAATGTCCCTTTCTGTGACTCCTTTGATGATCATCATACATTAAAACATGCAGGAGACAGAACTGAACACAACGAAATGTTTACCGACAACGTTCATCTAAACAAACAATTAAACGTGTCCAAACAACAAGAATAAAAACTAATCGGTAACACTTTGTTTGAACTCTACGTCATAACACTCATTATTATTATTTTATTTAACAAGGCAAGTCAGTTAAGAACAAATTATTATTTACAATGATGGCCTAGGAACAGTGGGTTAACTGCCTTGTTCAGGGGCAAAATGACAGATTTTTACCTTGTCAGCTTGGGAATTCGATCTAGCAACCTTTCAGTTACTGGCCCTACGCTCTAACCACTAGTCTACCTGCCGCCCCTACACTCTAACCACTAGTCTACCTGCCGCCCTACACTCTAACCACTAGTCTACCTGCCGCCCTACACTCTAACCACTAGTCTACCTGCCGCCCCTACACTCTAACCACTAGTCTATCTGCCACCCCTACACTCTAACCAATAGTCTACCTGCCGCCCCGGTAGCCTAGTGATTAGATGATTATTATGCAATCAGAATCAACTTTATTTGGTGTTATATGACGCATAGTTCGAATAATGAGCTAGCAAACAACCATTACATTTCAACACTTGGATGACAATGACATTAGAGCAAGATCAATCGATGGGAAGCAATGGTAATTTATTAATCCCTTATAATATTCCAGTTATTTCCCCCTAAAACACTAAAACATTAACAGTCCAAAACTACACATTTAATTTCCCACAAACAAAAATGACACAGAGGGCAAACAAAACTGGTTGACGTGATGTCATAATGAATGTAAAACTGGGTGTAATGATGTCATTTCAACCAGTTTTGCTCACTGGGTATAAAAAGAAAAAGAAAACGCTGTGCAATTCAATTTAACAGTCTTTAGGAGTGATGCAGTCTCTTCACAGTGATTTGACTCATCCTTTCGTTTGAAGAAGCGGTGTCTAATCCGTCATCGATTAATTGTGACATCACCGACACCAGGATTCCATTTTATGTGATGACGACTCACCATAGAATTAGAATGATTAGAAGGATTCTATAGTGATGGGCCTTCTCATAGAGATAGAAACCTGGAGAGGAATTTCTAGTACGAAATCCGCGGCACAAACTGTCCCCCATCTTTGCCTGGGACTGGGTCAGAGTGATGTCATATCCTGTACCTCCAGCAGCATGGCGTCCTGTTCCATCCTCAGCTGGTCTCGAGCCTGGAGGTGAACCACCAGCTCAGTGCTCAGGTCTGATGACACACACACACACACACACACACACACACACACACACACACACACACACACACACACACACACACACACACACACACACACACACACACACACACACACACACGCACACACACACGCACACAAAATGTAAGGTCAAATGCAGTGTTTAACAGATCATTTGATAAAGGTGAAATTAAGGTAAAATAATGAGGTTGGTATAACTTAATGAAAAAGGTGAAATATACTGCATCTATTAAATATAATGTAGCCTATATCTAATATCAAAGTATATCAAGTGTATTAGCTGAGTGACCCTCACCTTGTATTGCCTTATTAAGAGAGTTTCTGTGAGTGTTGAGTTCTTTGAGACTGGTGGCCTGCAGGTCACTATGGTCTCGCTTTCTATTCTTCCACAGTGGATCATCACACGCTACGCTCTGAGACACAGGGGACAGAGTGAAGGGCAGAATAACTGGTTAGACCCTGAGACACAGGGGACATGGTGAAGGGCAGAATAACTAGTTAGACCCTGAGACACAGGGAACATGGTGAAGGACAGAATAACTGGTTAGACCCTGAGACACAGGGGACATGGTGAAGGGCAGAATAACTAGTTAGACCCTGAGACACAGGGAACATGGTGAAGGACAGAATAACTGGTTAGACCCTGAGACACAGGGGACAGAGTGAAGGGCAGAATAACTGGTTAGACCCTGAGACACAGGGGACATGGTGAAGGACAGAATAACTGGTTAGACCCTGAGACAGAGGGAACATGGTGAAGGGCAGAATAACTAGTTAGACCCTGAGACACAGGGCACATGGTGAAGGACAGAATAACTGGTTAGACCCTGAGACACAGGGCACATGGTGAAGGGCAGAATAACTGGTTAGACCCTGAGACACAGGGGACATGGTGAAGGGCAGAATAACTGGTTAGACCCTGAGACACAGGGGACAGAGTGAAGGGCAGAATAACTGGTTAGACCCTGAGACACAGGGCACATGGTGAAGGGCAGAATAACTGGTTAGACCCTGAGACACAGGGGACATGGTGAAGGGCAGAATAACTGGTTAGACCCTGAGACACAGGGGACAGAGTGAAGGGCAGAATAACTGGTTAGACCCTGAGACACAGGGAACATGGTGAAGGGCAGAATAACTGGTTAGACCCTGAGACACAGGGAACATGGTGAAGGACAGAATAACTGGTTAGACCCTGAGACACAGGGAACATGGTGAAGGGCAGAATAACTGGTTAGACCCTGAGACACAGGGGACATGGTGAAGGGCAGAATAACTGGTTAGACCCTGAGACACAGGGCACATGGTGAAGGGCAGAATATAAGATAACTGAGGATAAAACTGAAGAACCAAACACTGTGGGCCTCGAGGACAGTACGATGATCAGCCCTTAGTCCCTCCTTCCTAACCACTCCAGTAGATGCCAAGGGTTGTATCAGAAGGCAAGGGAAAGCAAGCACCATATTGCTTAAACCTATACTCTCTCTCACCTTCCGTTTCTGTTCTGTTCTCAGCTTGTTTTTGAGTGCACTCAGCGCAGCCTTGAAGCCTGAGGATTTGCTTTTGGTTGCAGCCAGGGACTGGGGCTGCTGGGACACTTGCACGCTGGAACCGTTGGAACCATTCTTTACCGCCATTTTGGAGTTCTGTAGTGGCCAAAACAATATGGTGACAGGGCTTTAAGATCAAGATCTGGAATAAAATAAAACTATTTTCTTTCTGATTGATATGAGTTGTAGCACTCTACCTATGACTGACCTTACCTTTTGAGTGTGTACTTACCTTTGTGCAAATAGTTACCCCAGAATCCTCCTCCTCTTCTTCGCTCCCGCTGTCATTGATGAAGCACAGCTGGAGGTTCATCTGATTTGAAAGACTGAGGAGGACGAACCATTTTTTTGTTGGTGTTAGAATCATAAACAAATCCCACTTGTGTGATGAAACGGAGGGAGAAGCGTAAAGGTCAAAGGTGAGACGCAAACTCACAAACCTTGTTGGCAAGAATCAGTCTAGACTGTAGTTTAATTTTAGTAATCGGTCTAGATGTAGTTTTAGTTTATTCATCGGTCTAGACTGTAGTTTTAGTTTATTAAATCTGTCCAGATGTAGTTTTAGTTTATTAAATCTGTCCAGATGTAGTTTTAGTTTATTAAATCTGTCTAGATGTAGTTTAGTTTATTTGTCACGGATCCCCCCGGTACTGCTGCTCATTCTGTTTACCAGTTCCGGAGGTCTACGTCACTAGCTTTCTAGGCTTCACTGAACGGGATTCATTATCATCAACCCCGGACTGTCTTGTCTAATTACACACACCTGGTTCCATTATCATCAACCCCGGAA
Source organism: Salvelinus fontinalis (assembly GCF_029448725.1). Taxonomy (NCBI): domain Eukaryota; kingdom Metazoa; phylum Chordata; class Actinopteri; order Salmoniformes; family Salmonidae; genus Salvelinus; species Salvelinus fontinalis. The sequence goes on along the minus strand of NC_074700.1, from coordinate 23,788,482 downwards.
TGTCTTGTCTAATTACACACACACCTGGTTCCATTATCATCAACCCCGGACTGTCTTGTCTGATAACACACACCTGGTTCCATTATCATCAACCCCGGACTGTCTTGTCTGATAACACACACCTGGTTCCATTATCATCAACCCCGGACTGTCTTGTCTGATAACACACACCTGGTTCCATTATCATCAACCCCGGACTGTCTTGTCTGATAACACACACCTGGTTCCATTATCATCAACCCCGGACTGTCTTGTCTGATAACACACACCTGGTTCCATTATCATCAACCCCGGACTGTCTTGTCTGATAACACACACCTGGTTCCATTATCATCAACCCCGGACTGTCTTGTCTGATAACACACACCTGGTTCCATTATCATCAACCCCGGACTGTCTTGTCTGATAACACACACCTGGTTCCATTATCATCAACCCCGGACTGTCTTGTCTGATAACACACACCTGGTTCCATTATCATCAACCCTGGACTGTCTTGTCTGATAACACACACCTGGTTCCATTATCATCAACCCTGGACTGTCTTGTCTGATAACACACACCTGGTTCCCATTTCCCCTGATTAGTATGTTATATATGTGCCCTCTGCTCCCTCTGTCCTTGTCGGTTATTGTTCCCATGTTCATTGGTGGTGTGAGTACCTATGCAGTGGTGCAGTGGTTATACTGCGTGCTTTATATATATTGTGTATAACAGGTATTGTCCCGTGTCGTTCAACAAGGTTTACCCTCCTCTTCTGTTTGGGTACAGCCCAGTGTTTTTGTATACGTGTTTGTTTCGGGTGTTTTAAAAACCCTTATTGCGTATTCCTCCGCCTGTCTCCAAAATCCTTTATACCAGTGTGACATAGTTTTAGTTTATTCATCGGTCTAGATGTCGTTTTAGTTTATTCATCGGTAAAGATGTCGTTTTAGTTTATTCATCGGTAAAGATGTCGTTTTAGTTTATTCATCGGTCTAGATGTCGTTTTAGTTTATTCATCGGTAAAGATGTCGTTTTAGTTTATTCATCGGTCTAGATGTCGTTTTAGTTTATTCATCGGTCTAGATGTCGTTTTAGTTTATTCATCGGTCTAGATGTCGTTTTAGTTTATTCATCGGTAAAGATGTCGTTTTAGTTTATTCATCGGTCTAGATGTCGTTTTAGTTTATTCATCGGTCTAGATATAGTTTTAGTTTATTCATTGGTAAAGATATAGTTTTAGTTTATTCATCGGTCTAGATGTCGTTTTAGTTTATTCATTCAACCATTGTAAAAAAAACTATTTAAAGACATGTTTATCAATGCCAGGGTTGCTGCATTACTATCTGGCTGGGTACTGGACTTTTACTATACTGTTTAACAACACTATCATAACATTATGTTTCGTAGACAGCGTCATGCTTCGTACCGAGCGGTCAGGGCTGTCACGCGGCTATCGCAGTCCTCCGCCTCTCCTTCGTCCTCCCAGCTCTCTTTACTCTTCCCTCGATCTCTCTCTCCTGGCCGGCTCATGGACAGCATCTTCCCTCGTTCCAGGACACTGGAAGACTGGAGATGAATCAGATTTAGGAAACGCAAGATATGGAGAGTATCCCTTCTATGTAAAACCTAACTTTAGTTACTAACTATTGTGTATGTAGTATCGTTCAACCAGAGATGTAGTGTAGGGTTAACTCACGTAAACGCTGTTTCAGCACCTTTTTTATTTTGAGTGAGTGTTGAGTCACCTATTTTCTATTTCAGAAACATACTTTAAAAGTAAAGGGAGCGGTACTTTATTCACTGTGACCAGCGTTTACCCATGTTATTTTATGTTGAACTACATCACTGCTTTCAATGCAAAACTAGCCACTGAACAGAGCACTTGACTTAATGAAATTCCATTCATGGAAACATTTGTTTGTAACACAGCTTCACTGATACACATAGCACACTTCCCTCCAACAAACAGATCACAGGCCTAAACTGCATCACCTGTCCCCATCCATAAGTAACTGACAGTATTCAAACCCTGACCCTTACCTTCTCCCACCTCATCCCCCTCTGCTCTCTATGTCCCCATCTCCTCTCCCTGTCCAAAAACACCTGCCCCATCCATAAATAACAGACAGCATTCAACTGTAACCCCTGACACACATACACACACACACCTTCGTCTTCTCTCTCTTTTCCTCTTCCTGTTTCTCTAGCTCGGCGATGTGCAGGCTCAGCGCCTCCCAGTGCATTATGGGTAGGCCCAGGTCATCCTCTCCGTACGAGCCCTCCTGCCACAACAACGCTGCTCCCTCTGCATCTTCATCCTCCTCCTCTTCAGCCTCGTCGCTCTCTTTCTCCTCTTCCTCCGTTTCGTCGCTCTCTTTCTCCTCTCCCCACTCCCTCTCTCTCTCCTTTACTCCCTCCATCTCTTGTGTCAGTAGGAGAGAGTTCCAGGGTGGGTAGATTTCACACTGCTCTGGGGAGGAGGGTGTGGTTCTGTTGGTATAACAGAAAGACTAAATAGTTGTTTATTAATACTTTATAAACAGGTTATAAATAAATATATTAACCTACTGTTATAACAACTATATTACACTGCTTGATGTTAGGCCTGCTACTTCAAAATTATGATATGCAAGGAGACAATTTTACTTTGAAGAAGCTATAAACATTATTCAAAGGAACATATTTTAGGATGACTTGAAGTTAGTGACAACAGAGGAGTCAAGATACGTTTGTTTTTAAAAATATTTTATTGAACCTTTAACTAGGCAAGTCAGTTAAGAACAAATTCTTATTTATAATGACGACCTACCCCGGCCAAACCCTAACCCGGACGATGCTGGGCCAATTGTGCGCCGCCCTATGGGACTCCCAATCACGGCTGGTTGCAATACAGCCTGGAATCAAACCAGGGTATGTAGTGACATCTTGAGCACTGAGATGCAGTGCCTTAGACCGCTGCACCACTCGGGAGCCCATGGAAAATGGACATGGAACATTGACATGGAAAATGGACATGGAACATACTGAATCCTTGGAAAACTAATATCAAGAGTTCCAATGTAATAATGATACTATGTTAACAGTGTCTATTATGTGGCAACAGCAGTAGTGTAAAGTACTTAAGTAAAAATACTTTAAAGTACTAAACACCAGTCTCAACGTCAACAGTGAAGATGCGACTCCGGGATGCTGGCCTTCTAGGGCAGAGTTGCAAAGAAAAAGCCACATCTCAGACTGGCCAATAAAAAGAAACGATTAAGATGGGCTAAAGAACACCGACACTGGACAGAGGAACTCTGCCTAGAAGGCCAGCATCCCGGAGTTGCCTCTTCACTGTTGACGTTGAGACTGGTGTTTTGCGGGTACTATTTAATGAAGCTGCCAGTTGAGGACTTGTGAGGCGTCTGTTTCTCAAACTAGACACTGTAATGTACTTGTCCTCTTGTTCAGTTGTGTACTGGGGCCTCCCACTCCTCTTTCTATTCTGGTTAGAGACAGTTTGCTCTGTTCTGTGAAGGGAGTGGTACACAGTGTTGTGTACTGGGGCCTCCCACTCCTCTTTCTATTCTGGTTAGAGACAGTTTGCTCTGTTCTGTGAAGGGAGTGGTACACAGTGTTGTGCACTGGGGCCTCCCACTCCTCTTTCTATTCTGGTTAGAGACAGTTTGCTCTGTTCTGTGAAGGGAGTGGTACACAGTGTTGTGCACTGGGGCCTCCCACTCCTCTTTCTATTCTGGTTAGAGCCAGTTTGCTCTGTTCTGTGAAGGGAGTGGTACACAGTGTTGTGCACTGGGGCCTCCCACTCCTCTTTCTATTCTGGTTAGAGCCAGTTTGCGCTGTTCTGTGAAGGGAGTAGTACACAGTGTTGTGCACTGGGGCCTCCCACTCCTCTTTCTACTCTGGTTAGAGCCAGTTTGCGCTGTTCTGTGAAGGGAGTGGTACACAGTGTTGTACCAGATCTTCAGTTTCTTGGCAATTTCTCGCATGAATAGCCTTCATTTCACAGAACAAGAATAAATTGACGAGTTTCAGAAGAACGTACTTTGTTTCTGGCCATTTTGAGCCTGTAATCAAACCCACAAATTCTGATGCTCCAGATACTCAACTAGTCTAAAGAAGGCCCGTTTTATTGCTTCTTTAATCAATACAACAGTTTCCAGCTGTGCTAACATAATTGCAAAAGGGTTTTCTAATGATCAATTAGCCTTTTAAAATGACAAACTTGGATTAGCTAACACAACGTGCCATTGGAACACAGGAGTGATGGTTGCTGATAATGGGCCTCTGTACGCCTATGTAGATATTCCATTAGAAATCTGCCGTTTCTAGCTACAATAGTAATTCACAACATTAACAATGTCTACACTGTATTTCTGATCAATTTGATGTTATTTTAATGGACCAAAAATGTGCTTTTCTTTCAAAAACAAGGACATTTCTAAGTGACCCCAAACGTTTGAACGGTAGTGTGTGTGTATATATATATATATATATATATAGTGCATTCGGGAATTATTCAGACCCCTTGACTTTTTCCACATTTTGTTATGTTACAGCCTTATTCTAAAATTGATTAAATTGTTCCCCCCCTCACTCTACACACAATACTCCATAATGATGAAGCAAAACAGGTTTTGATAAATTTTAGCAAATTTATTGAAAAAAATTCAAACGGAAATATCACATTTACATAAGTATTCAGACCCTTTACTCAGTACTTTGTTGAAGCATTTTTGGCAGCGATTACAGCCTCGGGTCTTGGGTATGATGCTACAAGCCCACCCATGGCTATACCCCTGCCCAGTCATGTGAAATCCATAGATTAGGGCCTAATGAATTCATTTCAATTGACTGATTTCCTTCTATGAATTGTAAAATCGTTCAATGTTGCGTTTCTTTTTTTCAGTGTATACATTTATATGTCTACTACGGACTCTGACATTGTTCGTCCTAATATTTCTTAATTACATTATTTTACTTTTAGATTAGTGTATTGTTAGGTATCACTGCACTGTTGGAGCTAGGAACACAAGCATTTCGCTACACCCTGCAATAACATCTGCTAAATATGTGTATGTGACCAATAACACTTGATTTGAAGTGTGTACAGTGCAAGACTGCATAATCATATAATTAAATTAAATCAAGTTATATCAAGGAAAAGTGTTTACAAGACTGAAATACTAGAACAGCTACAGTAAGTGAGTGTGTAGGTCTAGGGGAAGCCTAGAGAAAACGAGAAGTGACACATGCCACGTATCGATAGAAGTAGGACATAAGTATATTGTTTAGTTAGCTATTGGGTTACACAATCGATCACTGACTATCAGAATCACTTACCAAATTCCCCCAGTAGAAACTTCTTGACCTGTCAAACCGGGGGAGACGATGATTGTGCCCACATAACTTTCTATCTCTTCCTTGAGCAAAAAATCTTCCTAGTTTCCCTTTATTCTCCTTCCTTCTCTCCCTCCTTACTTTCCAACCTTATTTTCATTCCCCGGTTCCTTAATTCTGAATTTCTTGCTCACTTTAACCGGAGTAGGGCGTTGAACTGCAAGACTATCCAACGTGTGTTCCGCGGCTATGATTGAAATGATCGTTTTTTACAAGTGGCGGAGTTACGTTAGTAGCCTAAAAGTTATAACGGTTTTTAGTAGCCAAGAAAATCCACTAATTTGTGCGCCAAAAGAATAAAAACAAAAGCGTAAACCTTCAGGAATTTCACGGCTTTTCGGCAAGGACACACAGGGAGCAAGAGAGATGAGGGTGGAGAGAAATGACAGGCTGAAGAAGTAACGAAAAAAGGCTAGGTGTCCAATTTCACCGTTTTTAGTGGACTACTGACATTCAAATGATTGAAGAAAGTACATTTGATTGGGTGACTTTAAATTCTGATTGACAGGGAGATGACAGCAAGGAGAACTCAGACAATTGTTCGTAAACTTTGTTTAGTAACTTCGTAGGCTATTCCCTTTTGTACCATTAGTATTTGGGCAAGAAGTCACACGCCAGCAATCCTTACAAGTTGATAATATATGCACACTAATAATTCGATGTTGAAATGATCATGGCAGTAGGCAGGTTATGCAATAGGGTGTAAATACCTTACTCTGTTTATCTTAGTCGATGTAAGGTCAAAATACATCGATTAAATATATTCTGAAAGTGAATAATTTTGTGATTCTAATGCAGTTTCATTTATATGTAGAAGTTTAGGTCTATTGGGATTCTCGCCACAATTTGAATTCTTCCACATGGGGCTGATTTATTTACATGTAATCTATTATCTATATTAATGATTTGATTTAAATCCCACTAAAACCAAGGGATTAGTTAAATGTCATTATGTCATCGTAGTGGAGATGATTTACGATGACTGGTGTGTGTGCGTGCGTGTATGTGTGTGACAAGACAGGAACACACATAGTGACGCCCAGTTTTAGGCCTTAAGGGTGATTCCTCACGTAATCCTCTATTTCTGAGCTTACACTGCCGTCTTGTGGCCGAACTAAGACACTACAACCTCCTTTACGAAACATGTAAAATTGATAGATTGTAATTTATTAGAAACTGGAAGAGGTTAAATGTGTTAAAAATGTATTTTGTCTTGTACATGTACTTAGGATATACTGCAGTCAGAGGGGAAATGAATACTTGTACAAGTGGCCTACAGTACAGTGCAGTCAGGCTCCTGAGTGGCGTTGGCACTGCATCTCAGTGCAAGATGCGTCACTACAGTCCCTGGTTCGAATCCAAGCTGAATATCATCCGGTCATGATTGGGAGTCGCATAGGGTGGTGTACAATTGGCCCAGCGTCACCTGGGTAGGCTGGCATTGTAAGTAAGAATTTGTTCTGACTTGCCTAGTTAAATAAACATTGAATAAAAAAATAGCACAGTTGTCTGAAGCTTATGATTTTGGGAGACTCAGCAATACTTTAAATTTATATTTAACCAGGCAAGTCAGTTAAGAACAAACTCTTTATGTACAATGACAGCCTACCCCAGACGACGCTGGGCTAGTTGTGCATCACCCTATGGGACTCCCAATCAACACTGGTTGTAATACAGCCTGGAATCGAACCAGGGTCTCTAGTGACACCTCTAGCACTGAGATGTAGTGCCTTAGACCGCTGCACCACTTGAGAGCCACGATTTGCTTTTAGCAAAAATGGACCTTCCACAGTAAAGATATACAGTATACTGGGTTGTATAGACTGTAGGTAATATGATTTTGGTTTTCAGTCTGTTTGTTGTGACATTTTCCTCACAAATTATCCGATGTAAATAGATGAAAGATTCAATATGAGAGTTAATATAAAATGACTCTGTATCACAGGTCAGAGAGACTAAAATCAAATACAATTTTATTAGTCATATACACATAAACTCAGCAAAAAAAGAAATGTCCTCTCACTGTCAACTGCGTTTATTTTCAGCAAACTTAACATGTGTAAATATTTATATGAACATAACAAGATTCAACAACTGAGACATAAACTGAACAAGTTCCACAGACATGTGACTAACAGAAATGGAATAATATGTCCCTGAACAAAGGGGAGGTCAAAATCAAAAGTAACAGTCAGTATCTGGTGTGGCCACCAGCTGCATTAAGTATTGCAGTGCATCTCCTCCTCATGGACTGCACCAGTTTTGCCAGTCCTGCTGTGAGATGTTACCCCACTCTTCAACCAAGGCACCTGCAAGTTTCCGGACATTTCTGGGGGGAATGGCCCTAGCCCTCACCTTCTGATCCAACAGGTCCCAGATGTGCTCAATGGGATTGAGATCCGGGCTCTTCGCTGGCCATGGCAGAACACTGACATTCCTGTCTTGCAGGAAATCACGCACAGAACAAGCAGTATGGCTGGTGGTATTGTCATGCTGGAGGGTCATGTCAGGATGAGCCTGCAGGAAGAGTACCACATGACGGAGGAGGATGTCTTCCCTGTAACGCACAGCGTTGAGATTGCCTGCAATGACAACATGCTCAGTCCGATGATGCTGTGACACACCGCCCCAGACCATGACGAACCCTCCACCTCCAAATCGATCCCGCTCCAGAGTACAGGCCTCGGTGTAACGCTCATTCCTTCGACGATAAACGCGAATCCGACCATCACCCCTGGGGAGACAAAACCAAGACTCGTCAGTGAAGAGCACTTTTTGCCAGTCCTGTCTGGTCCAGCGACGGTGGGTTTGTGCTCATAGGCGACGTTGTTGCCGGTGATGTCTGATGAGGACCTGCCTTACAACAGGCCTACAAGCCCTCAGTCCAGCCTCTCTCAGCCTATTGCGGACAGTCTGAGCACTGATGGAGGGATTGTGCATTCCTGGTGTAACTCGGGCAGTTGTTGTTGCCATCCTGTACCTGTCCCGCAGGTGTGATGTTCGAATGTACCGATCCTGTGCAGGTGTTGTTACACATGGTCTTCCACTGCGAGGATGATCAGCTATCCGTCTTGTCTCCCTGTAGCGCTGTCTTAGGTGTCTCACAGTACGGACATAGCTATTTATTGCCCTTGCCACATCTGTAGTCCTCATGCCTCCTTGCAGCATGCCTAAGGCACGTTCACGCAGATGAGCAGGCACCCTGGGCATATTTCTTTTGGTGTTTTTCAGAGTCAGTAGAAAGGCCTCTTTAGTGTCCTAAGTTTTCATAACTGTGACCTTAATTGCCTACCGTCTATAAGCTGTTAGTGTCTTAACGACCGTTCCACAGGTGCATGTTCATTAATTGTTTATGGTTTATTGAACAAGCATGGGAAACAGTGTTTAAACCCTTTACAATGAAGATCTGTGAAGTTATTTGGATTTTTACGAATTATCTTTGAAAGACAGGGTCCTGAAAAGAGGACATTTCTTTTTTTGCTGGGTTTATTTAGCAGATGTTATTGCAGGTGTAGAGAAATGCTTGTGTTCCTAGCTCCAACAGTGCAGTGATACCTAACAATACACTAATCTAAAAGTAAAATAATGCAATTAAGATGCATAGAAATATTAGGATGAGCAATGTCGGAGTCAGAGTGAATACATACAGTACCAGTCCAAAGTTTGGACACACCTACTCATTCCAGACTTTCCTTTATTTTTTACTATTTCTACATTGTAGAATAATAGTGAAGACATCAAAACTATGAAAAAACACATATAGAATCATGTAGTAACCAAAAAAGTGTTAAACAAATCAAAATATATTTTATAGCCACCCTTGATGACAGCTTTGCACATTCTTGGCATTCTCTTAACTAGCTTCATGAGGTAGTCACCTGGAATGCATTTCAATTAACATGTGTGCATTGTTAAAAGTTAATTTGTGGAATTAATTTCCTACTTAATGCGTTTGAGCCAAACAGTAGTGTTGTGACAAGGTAGGGGTGGTATACAGAAGATAGCCCTATTTGGTAAAAGACCAAGTCCATAAAATGTCAAGAACAGATCATTTAAGCAAAGAGAAACAACAGTCCATCATTATTTTGAGACATGAAGGTCAGTCAATCCAGAAAATTTCAAGAACTTTTAAAGTTTCTTCAAGTGCAGTCGCAAAAACCATCAAGCGCTATTATGAAACTGGCTCTCATGAGGACCGCCACAGGAAAGGAAGAACCAGAGTTACCTCTGCTGCAGAGGACAAGTTCATTAGAGTTAACTGCACCTCAGAAATTGCCGCCCAATTAAATGTTTCACAGAGTTCAAGTAACAGACATCAACATCAACTGTTCAGAGGAGACTGCGTGAATCAGGCCTTCATGGTCTAATTGCTGCAAAGAAACCACTACTAAAGGACACCATTAGACCGATGGATATCTGTCCTTTGGTCTGATGAGTCCAAATTTGAGATTTTGGTTCCAACCGCTGTGTCTTTGTGAGACGCAGAGTAGGTGAAGGTATGATCTCCATAGGTGTGAAGCATCTCCATACCATGAAGCATGGAAGAGGAGGTATGATGGTGTGGAGGTGCTTTGCTGATGAAACTATCAGTGATCTTGTCGGCTCTTAACCAACCATGCTATTTTGTTTGTCTTTTTTTTATTTATTTTTTTATAAATTTTATCCCATTTATCTCCCCAATTTTCGTGGTATCCAATCGCTAGTAATTACTACCTTGTCTCATCGCTACAACTCCCGTACGGGCACGGGAGAGACGAAGGTCGAAAGCCATGCGTCCTCCGAAGCACAACCCAACCAGCCGTACTGCTTCTTAACACAGCGCGCCTCCAACCCGGAAGCCAGCCGCACCAATGTGTCGGAGGAAACACCGTGTACCTGGCCCCCCTTGGTTGGCGCGCACTGCGCCCGGCCCGCCACAGGAGTCGCTGGAGCGCGATGAGACAAGGATATCCCTACCGGTCAAACCCTCCCTACCCCGGACGACGCTATGCCAATTGTGCGTCGCCCCACGGACCACTGCGCCACCCGGGAGGCCCTATTTTGTTTGTCTTTTCGTGGTGTACGTAACTTGTTTTGTGTATAATGTTGCTGCTACCGTCTCTTATGACCGAAAAGAGCTTCTGGACATCAGAACTCACCTCGTCCAGTTATTTTTCAGTCGGATGTGAGGGATATACTACTGACGCCCGACCAGGCCCAGATCCCCGTGATTCGCTGGAAAAGGAAATGTAGGTTTCGCAGAAAGAGATCGGATGCCTTGTGAGGATCAGGCGACGAGTGGCTAATCTGCCCATGCCTTTCGTTCTGCTAGCTAACGTTCAATCACTGGAAAATAAATGGGACGAATTGAAAGCACGTATATCCTACCAACGGTAGATTAAAAACTATAATATCTTGTGTTTCACCGAGTCGTGGCTGAACGATGACATTTAAGAACATACAGCTGGGTTATACACTATCGTCAGGACAGAACAGCAGCCTCTGGTAAGACATGGGGCGGGGGCCTATGCGTTTATGTAAACAACAGCTTGTGCATGATATCTAAGAGTATCTCATGATAAGCTGTAGACCACACTATCTACCTAGAGAGTTTTCATTTGTATTTTTCATAGCTATCTACATACCACCACAGACCGAGGCTGGCACTAAAACCACACTCAATGAGCTGTATTCCGCCACAAGCAAACAGGAAAACGCTCATGCAGAGCCGGCGCTCCTAGTGGCAGGCGACTTTAATGTAGGGAAACTTAAATCAGTTTTACCTAATTTCTATCAGCATGTTAAATGTGCAACCAGAGGGAATAAATTCTAGACCACCTTTACTCCACACACAGAGACACGTACAAAGCTCTCCCTCACCCTCCATTTGGCAAATCTGACCATAACTCTATCCTCCTGATTCCTGCTTACAAGCAAAAATTTAAGCAAAGACCACCAGTGACTCGGTCCATAAAAAAAGTGGTCAGATGAAGCAGATGCTAAACTACAGGTCTGTTTTGCTAGCACAGACTGGAATATGTTCTGGGATTCTTCCGATGGCATTGAGGAGTACACCACATCAGTCACTGGCTTTATCAATAAGTGCATCGAGGATGTCGTCTCCACAGTGACTGTACGTAAATACCCCAACCAGAAGCCATGGATAACAGGCAACATTCGCACTGAGCTAAAGGGTAGAGCTGCCACTTTCAAGGAGCGGGACTCTAACCCGGAAGCTGACAAGAAATCCCGCTATGCCCTCCGACAAACCATTAAACAGGCAAAGCGTCAATACAGGAAGAAGAACGAATCGTACTACACCGGCTCTGACGCTGGTCGGATGTGGCAGGGCTTGCAAACCATTACAGACTACAAAAGGGAAGCACAGCCGAGAGCTGCCCAGTGACAAGAACCTACCAGACGAGCTAATTAACTTGTATGCTCGTTTCGAGGCAAGTAACATTGAAACATAAATGAGACACCTCATAAATCGCTCCCTCTGCAACTGGATCCTGGACTTCCTGACGGGCCGCCCCCAGGTGGTAAGGGTAGGTAACAACACATCCACCACGCTGATCCTCAACACGGGGGTCCCTCAGGGGTGCGTCCTCAGTCCCCTCCTGTACTCCCTGTTCACTCATGACTGCATGGCCAGACACCATCATTAAGTTTGCTGATGACACAACAGTGGTAGGCCTGATCACCGACAACAATGAGACAGCCTATAAGAGACCTGACCGTGTGGTGCAAGGACAACAACCTCTCCCTCAATGTGATCAAGACAAAGGAGATGATTGTGGACTACAGGAAAAGGAGGACCGAGCACGCCCCCATTCTCATCAACGGGGCTGTACTGGAGCGGATTGAGAGCTTCAAGTTCCTTGGTGTCCACATCACCAACAAACTAACATGGTCCAAGCACACCAAGACAGTCGTGAAGAGGGCATGACAAAATCTATTCCCCCTCAGGAGACTGAAAAGATTTGGCATGGGTCCTCAGATCCTCAAAAGGTTTTACAGCTGCACCATTGAGAGCATCCTGACGGGTTGCATCACTGCCCGATACGGCAACTGTTCGGCCTCCGATGCAAGGCGCCACAGAGGGTAGTGCGTACGGTCCAGTACATCACCAGGTCCAAGCTTCCTGCCATCCAGGAGCTCTATACCAGGCGGTGTCAAAGACCCCAGCCACCCTAGTCATAGACTGTTCTCTCTGCTACCGCATGGCAAGCAGTACCAGAGCGCCAAGTCTAGGTCCAAGAGGCTTCTAAACAGCTTCTACCCCCAAGCCATAAGACTCCTGAACAGCTAACCAAATGGCCAAGCAGGACCATTTGACTAAGAAGGAGAGTGATGGAGTGCTGCATCAGATGACCTGGCCTACACAGCTACACGAACTCAAACCAATTGAGATGGTTTGGGATGAGTTGGACCGCACAGTGAAGGAAAAGCAGTCAACAAGTGCTCAGCATATGTGGGAACTTTTTCATGACTGTGGAAAAGCATTCCAGATGAAAAGGATGGCTACTTTGAAGAATCTCAAATATAAAATATTTTTTGATGTAACACTTTTTTGGTTACTACATGATTCCATATGTGTTATTTAATAGTTTAGATGTCTTCAGTATTATTCTACAATGTAGAAAATTGTAAAAATAAAGAAAACATCTTGAATGAGTAGGTGTGTCCAAACTTTTGACTGGTATTGTATATACAGTACATTCGGAAAGAATTCAGACTCCTTGACCTTTTCCCACGTTTTTACATTACAGCCTTATTCTAAAGTGGATTCAATATTTTTTCCCCTCATCAATCTACACACAATACCCTATAATAAAAAAGTGAAAAAACAAAAACACCATATTTACATAAGTATTCAGACCATTTGTTATGAGACTCAAAATTAAACTCTTGTGCATCCTGTTTCCATTGATAATCGTTGAGATGTTTCTTCAACTTGGAGTTTACCTGTGGTACATTCAATTGATTGTACATGATTTGTAAAAGCACATACCTGGATGGCATACCAGTGGAAGTATACAAACATTTTTTTGATATACTCAAAGGACCATTATTAGCTTGTTTTAACCACTCCTATATAAATGATAGATTATCAGACACGCAACAAGAAGGTGTGATATCATTATTACTGAAACAGGACCCAAGTGGTATATATAAAGATCCAGTCCATTTAAAAAATTGGAGACCTCTTACACTTCAGTGTTGTGATGCAAAAATCCTAGCAAAATGCTTGGCGCATAGAATAAAAAAAGTTTTGTCAGATATTATTCATCCTAATCAGACAGGTTTTTTACATGGACGATACATTGGAGATAATATAAGGCAAGTACTGGAAACAATAGAACACTATGAAATATCGGGGACACCAGGCCTGGTTTTCATAGCTGATTTTGAAAAGGCTTTTGATAAAGTACGACTGGAGTTTATATATAAATGCCTAGAATATTTCAATTTTGGGGAATCTCTTATAAAATGGGTAAAAATTATGTATAGTAACCCTAGGTGTAAAATAGTAAATAATGGCTACATCTCAGAAAGTTTTAAACTATCTAGAGGAGTAAAACAAGGTTGTCCACTATCGGCATATCTATTTATTATTGCCATCGAAATGTTAGCTGTTAAAATTAGATCAAACATTAATATTAAGGGATTAGAAATCCAGGGCCTAAAAACTAAGGTGTCATTGTACGCTGATGATTCATGTTTTCTTTTAAAACCACAACTAGAATCTCTCCACGGCCTCTTAGAGGATCTAGATACATTTGCTATCCTCTCTGGATTAAAACCAAATTATGATAAATGTACCATATTAAGTATTGGATCACTAAAAAATACACATTTTACATTGCCATGTAGTTTACCAATTAAATGGTCTGACGGTGATGTGGACATACTCGGTATACAAATCCCAAAAGAAAGAAATGATCTCACTCCAATAAATTTTTATAGAAAGTTAGCAAAAATAGATAAGATCTTGCTACCATGGAAAGGAAAATACCTGTCTATTTGTGGGAAAATCACCCTGATTAACTCTTTAATCATATCACAGTTTACCTATTTGCTTATGGTTTTGCCTACACCTAGTGACCTGATTTTTAAATTATATGAACAAAAAATATTCAATTTTATTTGGAACGGCAAGCCAGATAAAATTAAAAGGGCCTATTTATATAACGAATATGAATTCGGAGGGCAGAAATTATTAAATATTAAAGCATTAGACCTCTCACTAAAGGCATCAGTCATACAAAAGTTATACTTAAATCCAAACTGGTTCTCTAGTAGATTGGTATGAATGTCTCATCCTATGTTCAAGAAGTGCCTTTTTCCCTTTATTCAGATTACACCTGCTCACTTTCGGTTGCTTGAAAAGGAAATAATCTCCAAAATATCTTTATTTTTTAAACAAGCCTTAGAAAGTTGGTTGCAATTTCAGTTTAATCCACCTGAAAGGACGGAACAAATAGTACAACAAATCTTGTGGTTAAATTCAAATATAGTAATTGATAAAAAAACTGTCTTTATCGAAGAAATGTTTAAAAAAGGTATAATTTTTGTGAATGATATCATAAATAGGACTGGTGGAGTAATGTCACACATGCAGCTAACACAGACATATGGAAATGTCTGCTCTACCCAAAATTACAACCAATTAATTGCAGCATTACCACAAAAATGGAAGAGGCAGGTGGAAGGGGATAAAAGTAAGGAACTTGTATGTCGGCCTTATATTAAAGAACATAAATGGTTAAAGAAAAGTGTGATAAATAAAAACATATACCAATTTCATTTAAGGACCAAAAAACTTACAGCTGTGCCATATAAATTGCAAAATATTTGGGAAGAGATTTTCGATGTACCCATTCCATGGCACATGGTTTATGAATTGATACGCAAAACAACGCCGGATTCAAAACTTCGAATTTTTCAATTTAAATTATTGTACAAAATTCTTGCAACTAATAGAATGTTATATATATGGGGGATACAATCTTCCCAGCTCTGTAGATTCTGCTATGAGGAGGCAGAGTCATTAGACCATTTATTTTGGTATTGTCCGCATGTAGCTCGTTTTTGGTCACAGGTCCAGGAATGGTTGAAGAATTGCAACATTTGCGTAGAACTAATGCTACAGATAGCAATACTGGGGGATTTGAAAAGCCATAGTCAATCAATCAATAATATAATAATTATTTTAGCAAAAATATTTATTTTTAATTTACAATCCGTGGAAGCTATGGGAATAGGAAGATTCAAATCTTTTGTGAAGCATCACAGCACAGTTGAAAAATATATGGCAAATAAAAATCCGAAATGGATGATGTTGGAAGATAGATGGGAAAGGTTGAGTGGAGCTGAAGGGTGGGACTAATAACAAGATAAACAATGTAGGGCATACGGGATCTGTGAAATGTGTATAGGTGCGGAGCTATTGTGAAATAGCACAGTTACAAGTGGAAATCAAACTGGATGGACAACAGAAATAGAGGAAGGACTAAGAACAAACAAGAGAGAACTATTATAAAGTAGACTGTGTCTATAAAATGTGTATAAGATGTATAAATTGAAGGTAAAAACAGAAATGTTTATCCGTTTACTCCAATTGGGGGATCGGTGGTAGGGTTTGCGGGGAATAATAATAAAGGTATACTCTTTAAAAAAAGTATGTATGTCTATGTAGGTATGTGTATGTATATATGTGTATATGTATGCATACGTGAATGGATATATATATTTACCCAAAAAATATGGGGGATTGGAAATGATGCAGACAATTACATTGGAAGCAACATTCTTTCCGCAATATTAAGCTGATCCACACCACAAAAAAAAAAAAAGCACATACCTGTCTATATAAGGTCCCACAGGTGACAGTGCATGTCAGGCCTTCAGGGTAGTGGCCAGACGGAATCCACTCCTTAGTAAAAGGCACATAAAAGCCCCCTTGGAGTTGCAAAAAGGCACTTAGACTCTCAGACCATGAGAAACAAGATTCTCTGGTGAAACCAAGATTGAACTCTTTGGCCTGACTGCCAAGCGTCACGTCTGGAGGAAACCTGGCACCATCTCTACTGTGAAGCATGGTGGTGGCAGCATCATGCTGTGGGGATGTTATTCGGCAGCAGGGACTGCGAGACTAGTCAGGATCGAGCGAACGATGAACAGAGCAATGTACAGAGAGATCCCTGATGAAAACCTTCTCCAGAGTGCTCAGTACCTCAGACTGGGGCGGAGGGTAACCTTCCAACAGGACAACAACCCTAAGCACACAGGCTGTAACTTAACAAAATGTGGAAAAAGTCAAGGGGTCTGAATACATATGTCGGCTCAATCGTAAATTACCTTTACACATATATATATATATATTCACACAACTGGTGATCGAAGTCAGCGTGCGACCGAAGTCGGCCTGCCACAAGGAGTCGCTAGAGCGTGATGGGACAAGGACATCCCGGCCTCAAGCGCTGCGATGCAGTGTCTTAGACCGCTGCGCCACTCGGGAGGCCCCTTACCTTTCTATCACACAATCTGTAATGCTTCAGCAGTACAAACCTGAGAGAGATGGAGAAAAGAGATGTAATATACTATAACATAATGATATTATTCTGTATGACTGGTAAGAGAGGAGAGAGAGACCGAGAGAGAGTAAGGAAAGAGAGAGGCGAGAGCGAGAAAGAGAAATACTCAGTATGACTGGTAAGAGAGGAGAAAAAGTGATACTCAGTATGACTGGTAAGAGAGGAGAGAGAGAGATACTCAGTATGACTGGTAAGAGAGGAGAGAGAGAGATACTCAGTATGACTGGTAAGAGAGGAGAAAGAGAGATACTCAGTATGACTGGTAAGAGAGGAGAGAGAGAGATACTCAGTATGACTGGTAAGAGAGGAGAAAGAGAGATACTCAGTATGACTGGTAAGAGAGGAGAGAGAGAGATACTCAGTATGACTGGTAAGAGAGGAGAAAGAGAGATACTCAGTATGACTGGTAAGAGAGGAGAGAGAGAGATACTCAGTATGACTGGTAAGAGAGGAGAAAGAGAGATACTCAGTATGACTGGTAAGAGAGGAGAGAGAGAGATACTCAGTATGACTGGTAAGAGAGGAGAAAGAGAGATACTCAGTATGACTGGTAAGAGAGGAGAAAGAGAGATACTCAGTATGACTGGTAAGAGAGGAGAGAGAGAGATACTCAGTATGACTGGTAAGAGAGGAGAGAGAGAGATACTCAGTATGACTGGTAAGAGAGGAGAAAGAGAGATACTCAGTATGACTGGTAAGAGAGGAGAAAGAGAGATACTCAGTATGACTGGTAAGCAGCAAGGTGTCTTTATTTTGTTGCAATTTCACAAACAACAAGCTAGCATTCATGAATACATACTTCTACAAAAGCCATTCTAATGTATTATTTAAAGTACTAGTGACCATAACAAATGAGGATGCAGGAGTAGTAGTAGTACTAGTATACTGTATATACTATATAAAGTAAATAGTATACTGTATATACTATATAAAGTAAATAGTATACTGTATAAACATAATAATAATTTGGTCGGTGCTTATAGTTGTTCTAGTTGGAAATGTGTTTTTTGCATTCCCAACTACCCCTGAGACACCCTCGGAGAGTGGGGTCATGGCCAGGGTCATAATCTATATACTAGTATACTGTAGTAATAATCTAGTAGTACTAGTATACTGTCTATACTGTGTATACCATTATACTATACTCTATGTACTAGTATACTGTAGTAATACTGTTGGATTGAAAAAAAATGTATATAACAAAAGATAAATAAATAAATAAGAGAAAAATAAATAGAACATAAGATAAATAAATAAATAGAACAATTCAAATCAAAAGATGTCACACACACACACACACACACACACACACACACACACACACACACACACACACACACACACACACACACACACACACACACATTGATTTATCCAGGTATAGCCTCCCTTTCATTGTTAATGGTAATAATATCCATCCATCATCATCATCACACAATAAATGTCAATGCATTTAAATATCAAATATATTTTCATCATATGTGTTATATTATTGCTAACGGCAACTGTAATCTCAAAGCTATAATATTTGATAATAGTAGTCGTAATAATCGTAATAATAATCAAAATACAAATCAGTACATCAGGGAATATATCGCGACAGAAAATAACAGTCATACATTTGGAGTAGAATACAGAGAAAGGGGGTGGGTGCTCGGGACATGCATCAGGGGATATTATTGGAGGAGAAAGGTTAAGCAGACTCTCTTTAATGGACAAGAGGTGCTTGAGCAGCTGTCACTCACTCATCATCGGAACACTCATGCACACAGCCATTCATACACACCAGTGGAGGCTGCAGAGGGCAGAACGGCTCATAATAATGGCTGGAGCAGAGCAAATGGTTTGGCATCAAATACCTGGAAACCATGTGTTTGATGTATCTGATACCATTCCACCTATTCCGCTCCAGTCATTACCATGAGCCCGTCCTCCCCAAGTAAGGTGCCACCAGCCTCCTGTGATACACACATGCATTATTTTCAGTCAAACAAAGTGGACATGTCCCAAATAGCATCCTATTCCCTACATAGTGCACTACTTTTGACCAGGGCCAACTACCTTTGACCAGGGCCCTATCGGAATAGGGTGCCATTTGGGACTCATCCAGAATCTAAATAATTAGACAGTCTTTCACTTTTTACAATTCTTTTCAATATACATTATATATATATATTTTTTTTAAAGCTAGACTACTCTACTCCAGTCATTAAATAGGAGTTCTACATGCCAGGTAAATAAACCAATCACAATGCTTCACAGGAAGACCCACTGACCAATCACAAGGCTGATCCTGATTTCTTCCACAGTGTCAACGGACGCGAGTTCAAATCAATATGACCTCACGCACATATGACATCACAAATAGACGACGTCACACACCATCACACAGATGGACACAGACAGACATACGAATAGACAGACAGACAGCTGTAGAGTTATACAGACAGAGGTGGACAGAGGTTCAGACTGACAGTAAACATACACAGTCAGTCAGGCTGATGGACTTATCACAAAGCCCTCGAGAGAGCAGCCAAACTCACAACAGTCCATTATACTGACACAGTAGTCGGTGTAAACCTGAAGCATGCAAGTGTAACACTAAAATAACATACTGAAAAAGAGGAATCAAAACCCACAGAGGTATTATGAATATGTCCCATTAAAGATCAATAACTGTGGTACAGACAGGAGGAGCACAGAACCCTGTTTTATTATTTTTCTATCCCTCTCTTCCCTTTCTATCTCTTTGTTCCTCCATCTCTCGCTCTCTCCTCCCCCTCTACCTGATCTCTCTCTCATCTCACCCCTCTTCCTCTCCACCCTCTCTCTCCTTCAAACCCAGCCACCGCAGTATACAGCACAGCCAGGCCTGTCACTCATAGCCAGTGAAGGGCAGACGCAGCGTCCTGCTGTTTCACACACGCTCTAAGTGAATTACACACACACACACACACACACACACACACACACACACACACACACACACACACACACACACACACACACACACACACACACACACACACACACACACACACACACACACACACACACACTCTGAGTGTATTACTTCAGCCTCCATTAGACTAACGAGAACGTTCATCCTCTGGGGACACGGAGAGATGGATGGATGGAAGAGAGAGAGATGGATGGATGGAAGAGAGAGATGGATGATGGAAGAGAGAGATGGATGGAAGAGAGAGAGATGGATGGATGGAAGAGAGAGAGATGATGGAAGAGAGAGATGGATGGAAGAGAGAGATGGATGGAAGAGAGAGAGATGATGGAAGAGAGAGATGGATGGAAGAGAGAGATGGATGGAAGAGAGAGATGGATGGAAGAGAGAGATGGATGGAAAAGAGAGAGAGATGGATGGAAGAGAGAGAGAGATGGATGGATGGAAGAGAGAGAGATGGATGGATGGAAGAGAGAGAGATGGATGGATGGAAGAGAGATGGAGAGATGGATGGATGGAAGAGAGAGAGATGGATGGATGGAAGAGAGAGAGATGGATGGATGGAAGAGAGAGAGATGGATGGATGGAAGAGAGATGGAGAGATGGATGGATGGATGGAAGAGAGAGATGGATGGATGGATGGAAGAGAGATGGATGGATGGAAGAGAGAGAGAGATGGATGGATGGAAGAGAGAGAGATGGATGGATGGAAGAGAGAGAGATGGATGGATGGAAGAGAGAGAGATGGATGGATGGAAGAGAGATGGAGAGATGGATGGATGGATGGAAGAGAGAGATGGATGGATGGATGGAAGAGAGATGGATGGATGGAAGAGAGAGAGAGATGGATGGATGGATGGAAGAGAGAGATGGATGGATGGATGGAAGAGAGATGGATGGATGGAAGAGAGATGGAGAGAGAGATGGATGGATGGAAGAGAGAGAGAGATGATGGATGGATGGAAGAGAGAGATGGATGGATGGATGGAAGAGAGATGGAGAGATGGAAGAGAGAGAGATGATGGAAGAGAGAGGGAGATGGATGGATGAGAGAGAGAGATGGATGGAAGAGAGAGATGGATGGATGGATGAGAGAGAGAGATGGATGGAAGAGAGAGAGATGGATGGATGGAAGAGAGATGGAGAGAGAGATGGATGGATGGAAGAGAGAGAGAGATGGATGGATGGAAAAGAGAGAGAGAGATGGATGGATGGATGGAAGAGAGAGATGGATGGATGGAAGAGAGAGATGGATGGATGGAAGAGAGAGAGAGAGATGGATGGATGGAAAAGAGAGAGAGAGATGGATGGATGGATGGAAGAGAGAGATGGATGGATGGATGGAAGAGAGATGGAGAGAGAGATGGATGGATGGATGGAAGAGAGAGAGAGATGGATGGATGGAAAAGAGAGAGAGAGATGGATGGATGGATGGAAGAGAGAGATGGATGGATGGATGGAAGAGAGATGGAGAGAGAGATGGATGGATGGAAGAGAGAGAGATGATGGAAGAGAGAGGGAGATGGATGGATGAGAGAGAGAGATGGATGGAAGAGAGAGAGAGATGGATGGATGAGAGAGAGAGATGGATGGAAGAGAGAGATGGATGGATGAGAGAGAGAGATGGATGGATGGAAAAGAGAGATGGATGGATGAGAGATGGATGGAAGAGAGAGAGATGGAGAGATGGAAGAGAGAGATGGATGGATGGATGAGAGAGAGAGATGGATGGAAGAGAGATGGAGACATGGATGGAAGAGAGAGAGATGGAGAGATAAGAGACAGTGAGGTGTAAAGAGTGGGGAGTGGAAAGGGGAGAGAGATGTATAGGAATAGAGAGAAAGATGATGGGAGGGAGCGAGATAGGAATAGAAGAGAGAGAAGGAGGGATGGATGGAGAGGGGGATGGAGGAGCGAAACACATCAACCGTTGGTACAGAGACAACATCAGTAGTACACACACACACACACACACACACACACACACACACACACACACACACACACACACACACACACACACACACACACACACACACACAATATAATATTAAGCACTAAAACAAACATGGGGGTTAGCTTAGCTACATATAGGTGATTGACAGAGGTATGTGAATATATGCAGACAAGTGCATACACAGTTCATAAACACACTATGGATTGAAAACCAATACTAAAGCAGAGTTCAGCGATCAACAAGATGGACATGTAACATAACACATGATTACATACAGTGTAACACACACACACACACACACACACACACACACACACACACACACACACACACACACACACACACACACACACACACACACACACAAACTGTTTCAGTGCAGTTCTTTTCTAACCCAGAACACAGGGATTTACATGGCTCCAGATTCCTAGACTAACATAACAGTTGATCAGTGGTTTTAGGTTTTACATTTGGACCCACACAGACTCAATCCCAAATCACACTCTATTCCCTATGTAGTACTCTTCCTAGTGCACTACTTTGACCAGAGCCAAGTGGTGCACTATTTGAGACAGCTGAAGACACTACACAGAGATACAATGAACAGCACTATATTACCAGAGGGAAGGATATATGAGATCAAGACATGTGAACAGATACATAGACAGACAACACTAGCTGTTTTAAATAAAGATCATTTCAAATGAGCAGATCATGAAACTTGTATCAACTGGAAAATAATAAAGTTAAGTAAAAAAAAAAGTGAGGTGGGTGGGACCCAGAGGTTCAGTCGTACCACACACACACACACACACACACACACACACACACACACACACACACACACACACACACACACACACACACACACACACACACACACACACACACACACACACACACACACACACACCTATTTAAACTCTTCATCAATGACCACCTCCTTCCATAACTCCTGTCTGATGGATAGTCTTATGGACCTGCTATAACCTCCCAATGGAAACCAGAAAAAACACATTGAGTTAAATATAATAACCTCAACATATCAAGCCTCAACATACCAAGCCTCAACATATCACATGAAGACATGTAGGATAATATGGAAGGACATGGTCGGCATCTCTCTCACTCTCCCCTCTCCTCAGAGGTCAGTGCAGCGCTCCTGCTTGCTGTAATGGTCGAACTGGCTCTTCCAATGCATCATGTAGGAGGACCAACGATGGAACTCCACCTTCCACTGACGCTCTGCCTCGTCTATGTTATCTGGGGAGGAAGAGAAAGCGAGGGAGGAGAAAGGGAGCGAGAGAGATATTATTACAAGTGAAAGACAGAGTTCCCACTCTCACCCACAGATGGAATCACACACTATCAGTCAGAGTCCTAGTCAGAGAGGAACCCAGGGTGGGAGACCCTGTTTTTCTGACCAGATGTCATAGGTTAGGGTCAGAGGATTACCAGACATGAATACTGAGGAAGGAGGAGGGAATACTGAGGAAGGAGGAGGGAATACTGACAAAAGAGGGAATACTGATGAAGGAGGAGAGAATACTGAGGAAGGAGGATGGAATACTGAGGAAGGAGGAGGGAATACTGAGGAAGGAGGAGGGAATACTGAGGAAGGAGGAGGGAATACTGATGAAGGAGTGGGGAATACTGGCGAAGGAGGAGGGAATACTGATGAAGGCGGAGGGAATACTGGCGAAGGAGGAGGGAATACTGATGAAGGAGGAGGGAATACTGACGGAGGAGGAGGGAATACTGACGAAGGAGGAGGGAATACTGATGAAGGAGGAGGGAATACTGACAAAAGAGGGAATACTGATGAAGGAGGAGAGAATACTGAGGAAGGAGGATGGAATACTGACGAAGGCGGAGGGAATACTGACGAAGGCGGAGGGAATACTGATGAAGGCGGGGGGAATACTGATGAAGGAGGAGGGAATACTGATGAAGGAGTGGGGAATACTGGCGAAGGAGGAGGGAATACTGATGAAGGCGGAGGGAATACTGACGGAGGAGGGAATACTGATGAAGGAGGAGGGAATACTGACGGAGGAGGGAATACTGATGAAGGCGGAGGGAATACTGACGAAGGCGGAGGGAATACTGAGGAAGGCGGAGGGAATACTGACGAAGGCGGAGGGAATACTGGCGAAGGAGGAGGGAATACTGATGAAGGCGAAGGGAATACTGGCGAAAGAGGGAATACTGATGAAGGAGGAGGGAATACTGAGGAAGGAGGAGGGAATACTGATGCAGGAGGAGGGAATACTGACGGAGGAGGGAATACTGACGAAGGCGGAGGGAATACTGACGAAGGCGGAGGGAATACTGATGAAGGAGGAGGGAATACTGAGGAAGGAGAAGGGAATACTGGCGAAGGCAGAGGGAATACTGATGAAGGCAGAGGGAATACTGATGAAGGCGGAGGGAATACTGACGAAGGCAGAGGGAATACTGATGAAGGCAGAGGGAATACTGGCGAAGGAGGAGGGAATACTGAAGAAGGAAGAGGGAATACTGACAAAGGCAGAGGGAATACTGGCGAAGGAGGAGGGAATACTGATGAAGGCAGAGGGAATACTGGCGAAGGAGGAGGGAATAATGAGGAAGGAAGAGGGAATACTGAGGAAGGAAGAGGGAATACTGGCGAAGGCGGAGGGAATACTGATGAAGGCGGAGGGAATACTGGCGAAGGCGGAGGGAATACTGAGGAAGGCGGAGGGAATACTGGCGAAGGTGGAGGGAATACTGAGGAAGGAGGGAATACTGATGAAGGAGGAGGGAATACTGACGAAGGTGGAGGGAATACTGAGGAAGGAGGGAATAATGAGGAAGGAAGAGGGAATACTGAGGAAGGAAGAGGGAATACTGGCGAAGGCGGAGGGAATACTGAGGAAGGCGGAGGGAATACTGGCGAAGGCGGAGGGAATACTGAGGAAGGCGGAGGGAATACTGGCGAAGGTGGAGGGAATACTGAGGAAGGAGGGAATACTGATGAAGGAGGAGGGAATACTGACGAAGGCGGAGGGAATACTGAGGAAGGAGGGAATACTGATGAAGGAGGAGGGAATACTGAGGAAGGAGGAGGGAATACTGAGGAAGGAGGAGAGAATACTGATGAAGGAGGAGGGAATACTGATGAAGGAGGAGGGAATACTGATGAAGGAGGAGGGAATACTGATGAAGGCGGGGGGAATACTGGCGAAGGCGGAGGGAATACTGGCGAAGGCGGAGGGAATACTGGCGAAGGAGGAGGGAATACTGATGAAGGAGGAGGGAATACTGATGAAAGAGGAGGGAATACTGATGAAGGAGGAGGGAATACTGACGGAGGAGGGAATACTGACGAAGGCGGAGGGAATACTGACGAAGGCGGAGGGAATACTGATGAAGGCGGGGGGAATACTGATGAAGGAGGAGGGAATACTGACGAAGGCGGAGGGAATACTGACGAAGGCGGAGGGAATACTGGCGAAGGAGGAGGGAATACTGATGAAGGCGAAGGGAATACTGGCGAAAGAGGGAATACTGATGAAGGAGGAGGGAATACTGATGAAGGAGGAGGGAATACTGAGGAAGGAGGAGGGAATACTGATGCAGGAGGAGGGAATACTGACGGAGGAGGGAATACTGACGAAGGCGGAGGGAATACTGATGAAGGCGGAGGGAATACTGATGAAGGAGGAGGGAATACTGAGGAAGGAGGAGGGAATACTGAGGAAGGAGAAGGGAATACTGGCGAAGGAGGAGGGAATACTGAGGAAGGCAGAGGGAATACTGATGAAGGCGGAGGGAATACTGACGAAGGCAGAGGGAATACTGATGAAGGCAGAGGGATTACTGGCGAAGGAGGAGGGAATACTGAAGAAGGAAGAGGGAATACTGACAAAGGCAGAGGGAATACTGGCGAAGGAGGAGGGAATACTGATGAAGGCAGAGGGAATACTGGCGAAGGAGGAGGGAATACTGAGGAAGGAGAAGGGAATACTGGCGAAGGAGGAGGGAATACTGAGGAAGGCAGAGGGAATACTGATGAAGGCAGAGGGAATACTGGCGAAGGAGGAGGGAATACTGATGAAGGCAGAGGGAATACTGGCGAAGGAGGAGGGAATAATGAGGAAGGAAGAGGGAATACTGGCGAAGGCGGAGGGAATACTGAGGAAGGCGGAGGGAATACTGGCGAAGGCGGAGGGAATACTGAGGAAGGCGGAGGGAATACTGGCGAAGGCGGAGGGAATACTGAGGAAGGCGGAGGGAATACTGGCGAAGGTGGAGGGAATACTGAGGAAGGCGGAGGGAATACTGGCGAAGGCGGAGGGAATACTGAGGAAGGCGGAGGGAATACTGGCGAAGGAGGAGGGAATACTGATGAAGGCGAAGGGAATACTGGCGAAAGAGGGAATACTGATGAAGGAGGAGGGAATACTGATGAAGGAGGAGGGAATACTGAGGAAGGAGGAGGGAATACTGATGCAGGAGGAGGGAATACTGACGGAGGAGGGAATACTGACGAAGGCGGAGGGAATACTGATGAAGGCGGAGGGAATACTGATGAAGGAGGAGGGAATACTGAGGAAGGAGGAGGGAATACTGAGGAAGGAGAAGGGAATACTGGCGAAGGAGGAGGGAATACTGAGGAAGGCAGAGGGAATACTGATGAAGGCGGAGGGAATACTGACGAAGGCAGAGGGAATACTGATGAAGGCAGAGGGATTACTGGCGAAGGAGGAGGGAATACTGAAGAAGGAAGAGGGAATACTGACAAAGGCAGAGGGAATACTGGCGAAGGAGGAGGGAATACTGATGAAGGCAGAGGGAATACTGGCGAAGGCGGAGGGAATACTGAGGAAGGCGGAGGGAATACTGGCGAAGGTGGAGGGAATACTGAGGAAGGCGGAGGGAATACTGGCGAAGGCGGAGGGAATACTGAGGAAGGCGGAGGGAATACTGGCGAAGGCGGAGGGAATACCGAGGAAGGCGGAGGGAATACTGGCGAAGGTGGAGGGAATACTGAGGAAGGCAGAGGGAATACTGGCGAAGGTGGAGGGAATACTGAGGAAGGCGGAGGGAATACTGGCGAAGGCGGAGGGAATACTGAGGAAGGCGGAGGGAATACTGGCAAAGGCGGAGGGAATACTGAGGAAGGCGGAGGGAATACTGGCGAAGGTGGAGGGAATACTGGTGAAGGTGGAGGGAATACTGAGGAAGGAGGAGGGAATACTGGCGAAGGCGGAGGGAATACTGAGGAAGGCGGAGGGAATACTGGCGAAGGTGGAGGGAATACTGACGAAGGCGGAGGGAATACTGACGAAGGCGGAGGGAATACTGACGAAGGCAGAGGGAATACTGGCGAAGGAGGAGGGAATACTGATGAAGGCTGAGGGAATACTGGCGAAGGCGGAGGGAATACTGAGGAAGGAAGAGGGAAGGAAGGGGAGATTAAATATAAGAGTTATAAATTAAAGATGATAGTTTGCGATAGTTTGACTATGATTGGTGTTAAAACAATTCTAATTAAATTATTAAATGAAATCATACTCTACCTTAACCACAATGTATTTAAAAATGCATTGGTTTGTTATGAAAAATTATGCTATTAAACATTCGCTTTTAAAGTATAACTTTTTAATGTATATAAACAAGGTGCATATAAATGTAACAATTCAAAACAAATACAATCTGAACAACATAATAATAGAATATTGCACCATATCAAAGAAAAATAAATAACAATGTGCAAAACTGCAGCATCCCACTTAAAACATTAAACTGGTCCCTCTTTTCTCTCTCTTCTTTGTTGCCATGTTATAACCAGCAGCACACAGCAATGCTGACCATATTTTGCTTTTATGAGAGATTTGCATTCAGAAATGCAAGCTGCCTCACTTTTGAGGGGCTGATGCGGTTTCTTCTCTCAGTAATTATTTGTCCCGTTTTCGAGAAGACGCTCTCAGAGGGAACGGATGAGGCCATTATGCAGAGTCTCCCTGTCATGACTTTAGTAAGCCGTGGGTAGACAGAGGCCTTGTTCTTCCACCAGCTCAGAGGATCTGCAGATCTTAGGGCTCCTCCAAATAGGATCGGACCTCCATTATGGCATCTGCTGAGGGATTCCTTCGTGCTGCATCCCCAGTTGTTCTCTCGTCAAACAGCATCCAAACAGCAGATGTTTGTGGCACTACTGCTGGTGCTTCTGCTCTATCTGCTCCCTCTTCTTCCTGTTGCCCCGGTGCCTGAGTCAGCTGACTGCTGGGGCCATCCCTCCCTCTTCTTCCTGTTGCCCTGGTGCCTGAGCCAGCTGACTGCTGGGGCTGTCCCTCCCTCTTCTTCCTGTTGCCCTGGTGCCTGAGCCAGCTGACTGCTGGGGCCATCCCTCCCTCTTCTTCCTGTTGTCCTGGTGCCTGAGCCAGCTGACTGCTGGGGCCGTCCCTCCCTCTTCTTCCTGTTGCCCTGGTGCCTGAGCCAGCTGACTGCTGGGGCCGTCCCTCCCTCTTCTTCCTGTTGCCCTGGTGCCTGAGCCAGCTAACTGCTGGGGCTGTCCCTCCCTGCTGCTGAGGTTATTCTTTGAAGAGCCTCATCAATCGCTTTGGCATCACTGAAGGCTAACTTCTTACACCTGGGGTCAAATGCAGCAGTTTCTGATAGCACGTGATTATATTCCATTCTGTGGAACTTTCTGTCCATTGATGAACATAGGGTGTCCATCAACTCTGTCACATGTCCTGTGGTTATATTTGCTTCTCTCTGGCGGCTGGCTGTGATTCGCTACAGACGAATGAAAGTTCATTTCAGTTGCCTCTTCGTTAATTTTCCTGCCCCCTCAAAAAAACGTTATGTGAAAAAGTAGATTTTCAGCCCGGGCCTAATGCGTTTAAAAAAGACCAAATTTTTCACAACTTTTTGTTCAACTTCTGTAAGTGCCTCTACTGCTCTATGCCACTACGCAAATGCAATGATATGCAATGCTTTACTATAAAAGTGATTTATTTTGCTCGTGGGTTCTGGTACCTCAGAACTCCTCAGGTCACCCCCCTCTCACACTCCCCTTTTGTGCCCCACCTCCCAAATTGACAAATTAACCACTGGATGCAACATCTGGTTCCCAAGAATGTGTGCATGGCATTTAGATTCCGGAACTAACCTAAAATCTATGACATCATTGTCTTATACTTCTTCATCCAATCTGACTCTGGGTCAGTTTAGCAGGGAGGGGATTAGCTATAGTTCGCAATACTGACCATAAACAAAGTTCCACTGCAAAACCAAACAATCTACACCATCTCACCCCCTCACTCGCCCCTTCTCTCTCACCATCTCACCCCCTCACTCGCCCCTTCTCTCTCACCATCTCACCCCCTCACTCGCCCCTTCTCTCTCACTGTCTCTCCTCCCGCCCCCCCCCCCTCTCCTGTCTCAGTTATTTTTATAGTTCTGTCAGTCAGTTGAGTATTTTTCTCTGTAAAAGACAGTTAGCTGCACAGAGCTCCCTCAGAATACTCATCAACCCTCTGTATAAATCAGTTGAATATATACTTGCAGCCCAATAATTAATTCAATAGTGAATATGCGTGTGTAACCCCCTTACCGGTGATATTGAGGAGGCGTGGCAGAAAGCGGTTCCAGAATGCACACAGCTGGTTCCGCAGGCCCTTGTGGATCTTCAGAGATTCTGTGTTCAGCCCCACGTGTTTTTGCTCACTGTTGGTGAACTGCGGCCACCTCTGCCTGCTATCCACACTGCCGTCAAAATTGATGTTGGGGTTACTGGAGAGAGAGGTGGAAGGAAGGAGTCAGAGAGAGAGGAAGAAAGATATGTCCCCTTTCTCTCTCTCTCTCTCTCGCTCTCCCCCTTTCTTTCTATCTTTCTTTCTTTCTTTCTTTCTATCCCCACCTCTTTCTCTCTCTCTCCCCCCTCTCTTTCTCTCTCCCCCCTCTCTTTCTCTCTCTCCCCCCTCTTTCTCTCTCTCCCCCCTCTCTTTCTCTCTCCCCCCCTTTCTTGCTCTCTCCCCCCTCTTTCTTGCTCTCTCCCCCCTCTCTCGCTCTCTCCCCCCTCTCTTTCTCTCTCTCTCCCTCTCTTTATTCGCCCGCTCTCTCTCTCTCTATCCCACCCACCCTCTCTCTCTCTCTCTATTACCCGGTGCGTGCGAAGTTAGCCCAGTATCTCATCATGCGTCGGCTCAGTTTCTCCTCCTCGGCTGTGTAGTTGAGTCTCTTCTCCAGTGGCATGCCGAACACAAACTCTATCTCGTAACCATGGATAACGCCCATCCACCCAGGCCACGCCAGGTTAGATGCACGGTGGTCAAACAGGTACAGGTACACTCCACCTATAGAGTTTGGGGTAGAGCATACAATAAAATAGGACACCAGAATGAATCCCTGACCAAGATGGCTGCCTAGAGCTATGCAGGTCTATGACATCAACCACTCTGGTGTATTATACTTTATATCTGTAACAGGCAAAGGTACACCACCTGGGATCAATGGAGGTATAGGAGAGGCAATGGTAGAGCATGGTGCTTGTAACACCAGAGTAGTGGGTTTGATTCCTGGTGCCACTCATTCATCAAATGTATGCACGCACGGCTGTAAGTCACTTTGGATAAAAGCGTCTGCTAAATGGCATATATTATATTATAACACAGGACTTTGAGTTAGACTTTTTGTTTGAACAACATCAATTAAATTATGAGTGAAATAGTTTTCCTTCCAAAAAATGGCAATTTAGTATGTTAAAAACCAGCTTTCTGTGTTGGAATGAAGTGGGCGTATAGATACACACGGCGAGGCGTGGCTTAACGTGGCCACGCCCCCGAGGAGGGTACAGACACAGGTTACTCCCTTCACTCCCATGTTAAATGTATCAGGTTACTCCCTTCACTCCCATGTTAAATGTATCAGGTTACTCCCTTCACTCCCATGTTAAATGTATCAGGTTACTCTCTTCACTCCCATGTTAAATGTATCAGGTTACTCCCTTCACTCCCATGTTAAATGTATTAGGTTACTCCCTTCACTCCCATGTTAAATGTATCAGGTTACTCCCTTCACTCCCATGTTAAATGTATCAGGTTACTCCCTCCACTCCCATGTTAAATGTATCAGGTTACTCCCTCCACTCCCATGTTAAATGTATCAGGTTACTCCCTTCACTCCCATGTTAAATGTATCAGGTTACTCCCTCCACTCCCATGTTAAATGTATCAGGTTACTCCCTTCACTCCCATGTTAAATGTATCAGGTTACTCCCTTCACTCCCATGTTAAATGTATCAGGTTACTCCCTCCACTCCCATGTTAAATGTATCAGGTTACTCTCTTCACTCCCATGTTAAATGTATCAGGTTACTCCCTCCACTCCCATGTTAAATGTATCAGGTTACTCTCTTCACTCCCATGTTAAATGTATCAGGTTACTCCCTTCACTCCCATGTTAAATGTATCAGGTTACTCCCTTCACTCCCATGTTAAATGTATCAGGTTACTCCCTTCACTCCCATGTTAAATGTATCAGGTTACTCCCTTCACTCCCATGTTAAATGTATCAGGTTACTCCCTTCACTCCCATGTTAAATGTATCAGGTTACTCCCTTCACTCCCATGTTAAATGTATCAGGTTAGTCCCTTCACTCCCATGTTAAATGTATCAGGTTACTCCCTCCACTCCCATGTTAAATGTATCAGGTTACTCCCTTCACTCCCATGTTAAATTAACTACTTTACTCATAACCCAACAATGGCTGAATTCTATGAGAATTCTATGAAAATTTTGTAAATGGTCATTTTTAAGATACTTTCATGTCGTCTTTTAAATCAACAAACTACATCATACCTAAAAACACTGATTCTATCCGTAAAAATGTTAGCGTGAACAGATGTACATTTCATGCGACAGTCTGTCACGATTATCAGCCAAAGAGCCAATTCCAATGGACTTTCTTCAGCTAGCTAAGGATAGCTGACTAACCCTGCTTTCATAGCTAAGATGCCCACAAGCTGCTGCGTACCGTTTTGTTTGAACAATAGTAGGAGAAATGACCATCAAATGAAGTCATCAACTGCCCATGGACCAGATTAGACGAACCTCATGGTTTCAGGCTATACGACGCAATGATGATGGAAAGCTGTGGGCTCCGGTTACTCAATACATTTGTGTGTTTCGAAGCACTTCATTCACGGTGTGTCGCTAGCTAATACTTGTTCGTATCTAACTAGCTATGTGTATTGCCTGTGTAACCCTGGAGATTCCACCATGTAGGTGTAGACATCACCATAGTCTACTAAGGTTGTCTCCCCAGCTGGTCTCCAGCAGCATACCACCCTGCATACCACTGCTGGCTTGCTTCTGAAGCTAAGCAGGGTTGGTCCTGGTCAGTCCCTGGATGGGAGACCAGATGCTGCTGGAAGTGGTATTGGAGGGCCAGTAGGAGGCACTCTTTCCTCTGGTCTAATAAAATATCCCAATGCCCCAGGGCAGTGATTGGGGACACTGCCCTGTGTGTAGGGTGCCGTCTTTCGGATGGGACGTTAAACGGGTGTCCTGACTCTCTGAGGTCATTAAATCCCATGATCCCATGGCACTTATCGTAAGAGTAGGGGTGTTAACCCCGGTGTCCTGGCTAAATTCCCAATCTGGCCCTCAAACCATCATGGTCACCTAATAATCCCCAGTTTACAATTGGCTCATTCATCCCCCTCCTCTCCCCTGTAACTATTCCCCAGGTCGTTGCTGCAAATGAGAACGTGTTCTCAGTCAACTTACCTGGTAAAATAACGGTAAAATAAATAAAATAAAAAAGTTGAAAGGACATATAGTCAGGCCAACAAGAATCAACTTTTCTAGATACCTAGACCTAGACTGCAGGCAAAGACAGGAAGCAGTTACACGGCATATCTAAGACTAGTAAATTAGATCCAGATTAATTTCTCTCACTAGCCTGCCAGCTAACGTCAGTTAACAGTGAGGTCAGTATAATACCACAGCTGTACTGTCATTGTTAACAGTTAACAGGTCAGTATAATGTGACAGCTTCACTGTCAGTGTTAACAGGTCAGTATAATGTGACAGCTTTACTGTCAGTGTTAACAGGTCAGTATAATACGACAGCTTTACTGTCAGTGTTAACAGGTCAGTATAATGTGACAGCTTTACTGTCAGTGTTAACAGGTCAGTATAATACCACAGCTTTACTGTCAGTGTTAACAGGTCAGTATAATACCACAGCTTTACTGTCAGTGTTAACAGGTCAGTATAATGTGACAGCTTTCCTGTCAGTGTTAGCAGGTCAGTATAATGTGACAGCTTTACTGTCAGTGTTAACAGGTCAGTATAATACCACAGCTTTACTGTCAGTGTTAACAGGTCAGTATAATGTGACAGCTTTACTGTCAGTGTTAACAGGTCAGTATAATACCACAGCTTTACTGTCAGTGTTAGCAGGTCAGTATAATACCACAGCTTTACTGTCAGTGTTAACCTTTTGCCAATAGGTGGCGCAATTAGCATTTTTTATTTCTGGGTGTCACCAAATTAAACTGCCTCGTGCTCAATTCTTGATCGTACAATATGCATATTATTAATTCTATTGGATAGAAAACACTTTCTAGTTTCTATAGCCGTTGGAATTTTGTCTGTGGGTGACCCAGAACTCTTTCTACAGCGAAATCCATGACAGGTACTGCGATGGTCTGAGAGCGAAGCTCTGATTTCAGATCAGTTTTGAAAGTCTGTGAATATCCTATGGAACGACATGAACTGCACCCGCCTTCCCCTGGATGTCAGTAACCAATGAGAAGTGGAATGGGCTTGCTGCGTAGCTCTCAGAGGTTATAAAAGGCCAAGGAGCGAGAGGAGCCTTCCTTTCGACGCTGAACATTGCGCGAAGTGGACCTCAGGATGCCATTTTCAAACGTTAGATGTATCCATCTGTAATTTAATTAGACATAGGTGTTAGAAGCATCATAACGAAGCTATTTTAAACCGAGTTATATCAGATTATGCGAGTATATTGCTATTTTTCGGAATTTCAACAGTATTGCGCCTTGAGGATTTGGACACGTTGGTGCAAAATAGCTATGGCTAGCTAGTGTTAGCTGCTATATCAGAAGTTGAATGCAACGTTTTACAACCAAGCAACGATTCTTTTGGACAAAGAACCACCATGGCAAGATTCTGATGGAAGCTCGTCGAAAAGTAAGAGCTATTTATGATGTTATTCCGTTTTTATGTGGAAAAATGTAAACTCAATAATGGTGAATAGTGACGCCGTTATTGCGTCACTAGTCTGGCTGTAACGCACACTGTATGTCTAGTAACGTTAATTTTAAAAATCTAACTCTGCGGTTGCATTAATAACTAATACATCTTTCATTTCATGTCCAACCTGTATTTTTTTTGTCAAGTTTATGAATAGTTTTTGATAAAAATATTTGTATTTTCAAAATGGCGCCGGCCAGATTGCTTGAGTGGTTGAACACTATTTCCATTGTGTAAGCACGATTTGTGCCGCTAAATATGCACATTTTCGATCAAAGTCTATATGGATTGTGTAATATGATGTTACAGGAGTGTCATCTGAAGAATTCTGAGAAGGTTAGAGAAAAAATGTATATATTTTGGCGATGTTGAGTTATCGCTCTCTTTGGCTAGAATCAATGCTCTGGTAACGTTTGCATATGTGGTATGCTAATATAACGATTCATTGTGTTTTCGCCGTAAAACACTTAAAAAATCTGAAATGTTCTGAATTCACAAGATCTGTGTCTTTCCATTGCTATGTGCTGTGTATTTTTAAGAAATGTTTTATGATGAGTAAATTGGTAATACACGTTGCTGTCTGTAGTAATTCTAGGAGCTTTGGTGAGATTTGTGATGCTGGCTGCAATGGCAAACTATGATTTATACCTGAAATATGCACATTTTTCTAACAAAACCTATCCTATACCATAAATATGTTATCAGACTGTCATCTGATGAGGTTTTTTCTTGGTTAGTGGCTATCAATATCTTAGTTTAGCCGAATTGGTGATAGCTACTGGTGTTGAGAAAAAATGGTGGACAAAGAAAAAGGGTGTCTTTTGCTAACATGGTTAGCTAATAGATTTACATATTTTGTAAACCCTGTAAAACATTTTAAAAATCTGAAATGGTGACTTTATTCACAAGATCTGTATCTTTCATTTGGTGTCTTGGACTTGTGATTTAATGATATTTAGATGCTACTATTTAAATGTGACGCTATGCTAGTGATGCTAGTCAGTGTGGGGGGGGTGGGGGGTGATCCCGGATCCGGGTTTCTGAGGCGGTAAAAGTTAACAGGTCAGTATAATACCACAGCTTTACTGTCAGTGTTAACAGGTCAGTATAATGTGACAGCTTTACTGTCAGTGTTAACAGGTCAGTATAATGTGACAGCTTTACTGTCAGTGTTAACAGGTCAGTATAATACCACAGCTTTATTGTCAGTGTTAGCAGGTCAGTATAATGTGACAGCTTTACTGTCGGTGATAGCAGGTCAGTATAATGTGACAGCTTTACTGTCAGTGTTAACAGGTCAGTATAATGTGACAGCTTTACTGTCAGTGTTAACAGGTCAGTATAATACCACAGCTTTATTGTCAGTGTTAGCAGGTCAGTATAATGTGACAGCTTTACTGTCAGTGATAGCAGGTCAGTATAATGTGACAGCTTTACTGTCAGTGTTAACAGGTCAGTATAATGTGACAGCTTTACTGTCAGTGTTAACAGGTCAGTATAATACCACAGCTTTACTGTCAGTGTTAACAGGTCAGTATAATGTGACAGCGTTACTGTCAGTGTCAACAGGTCAGTATAATGTGACAGCTTTACTGTCAGTGTTAACAGGTCAGTATAATACCACAGCTTTACTGTCAGTGTTAGCAGGTCAGTATAATACGACAGCTTTACTGTCAGTGTTAACAGGTCAGTATAATGTGACAGCTTTACTGTCAGTGTTAACAGGTCAGTATAATGTGACAGCGTTACTGTCAGTGTTAACAGGTCAGTATAATGTGACAGCTTTACTGTCAGTGTTAGCAGGTCAGTATAATACGACAGCTTTACTGTCAGTGTTAACAGGTCAGTATAATGTGACAGCTTTACTGTCAGTGTTAACAGGTCAGTATAATACCACAGCTTTACTGTCAGTGTTAACAGGTCAGTATAATGTGACAGCTTTACTGTCAGTGTTAGCAGGTCAGTATAATGTGACAGCTTTACTGTCAGTGTTAACAGGTCAGTATAATACCACAGCTTTACTGTCAGTGTTAGCAGGTCAGTATAATGTAACAGCTTTACTGTCAGTGTTAACAGGTCAGTATAATGTGACAGCTTTACTGTCAGTGTTAACAGGTCAGTATAATGTGACAGCTTTACTGTCAGTGTTAACAGGTCAGTATAATGTGACAGCTTTACTGTCAGTGTTAACAGGTCAGTATAATGTGACAGCTTTACTGTCAGTGTTAACAGGTCAGTATAATACGACAGCTTTACTGTCAGGTTAACAGGTCAGTATAATGTGACAGCTTTACTGTGAGTGTTAACAGGTCAGTATAATACCACAGCTTTACTGTCAGTGTTAGCAGGTCAGTATAATGTAACAGCTTTACTGTCAGTGTTAACAGGTCAGTATAATGTGACAGCTTTACTTTCAGTGTTAGCAGGTCAGTATAATGTGACAGCTTTACTGTCAGTGTTAGCAGGTCAGTATAATACGACAGCTTTACTGTCAGTGTTAACAGGTCAGTATAATACGACAGCTTTACTGTCAGTGTTAACAGGTCAGTATAATACCACAGCTTTACTGTCAGTGTTAACAGGTCAGTATAATACCACAGCTTTACTGTCAGTGTTAACAGGTCAGTATAATGTGACAGCTTTACTGTCAGTGTTAACAGGTCAGTATAATGTGACAGCTTTACTGTCAGTGTTAACAGGTCAGTATAATACCACAGCTTTACTGTCAGTGTTAGCAGGTCAGTATAATACCACAGCTTTACTGTCAGTGTTAACAGGTCAGTATAATACCACAGCTTTACTGTCAGTGTTAACAGGTCAGTATAATGTGACAGTTTTACTGTCAGTGTTAACAGGTCAGTATAATACAACAGCTTTACTGTCAGTGTTAACAGGTCAGTATAATACGACAGCTTTACTGTCAGTGTTAACAGGTCAGTATAATACGACAGCTTTACTGTCAGTGTTAGCAGGTCAGTATAATGTGACAGCTTTACTGTCAGTGTTAGCAGGTCAGTATAATGTGACAGTTTTACTGTCAGTGTTAACAGGTCAGTATAATGCCACAGCTTTACTGTCAGTGTTAGCAGGTCAGTATAATGTAACAGCTTTACTGTCAGTGTTAGCAGGTCAGTATAATGTGACAGCTTTACTGTCAGTGTTAACAGGTCAGTATAATACCACAGCTTTACTGTCAGTGTTAACAGGTCAGTATAATACCACAGCTTTACTGTCAGTGTTAACAGGTCAGTATAATGTGACAGCTTTCCTGTCAGTGTTAGCAGGTCAGTATAATGTGACAGCTTTACTGTCAGTGTTAACAGGTCAGTATAATGTGACAGCTTTACTGTCAGTGTTAGCAGGTCAGTATAATGTGACAGCTTTACTGTCAGTGTTAACAGGTCAGTATAATACCACAGCTTTACTGTCAGTGTTAGCAGGTCAGTATAATGTAACAGCTTTACTGTCAGTGTTAACAGGTCAGTATAATGTGACAGCTTTACTGTCAGTGTTAACAGGTCAGTATAATGTGACAGCTTTACTGTCAGTGTTAACAGGTCAGTATAATGTGACAGCTTTACTGTCAGTGTTAACAGGTCAGTATAATACGACAGCTTTACTGTCAGGTTAACAGGTCAGTATAATGTGACAACTTTACTGTCAGTGTTAACAGGTCAGTATAATGTGACAGCTTTACTGTCAGTGTTAGCAGGTCAGTATAATGTGACAGCTTTACTGTCAGTGTTAACAGGTCAGTATAATACCACAGCTTTACTGTCAGTGTTAGCAGGTCAGTATAATGTAACAGCTTTACTGTCAGTGTTAACAGGTCAGTATAATGTGACAGCTTTACTGTCAGTGTTAACAGGTCAGTATAATGTGACAGCTTTACTGTCAGTGTTAACAGGTCAGTATAATGTGACAGCTTTACTGTCAGTGTTAACAGGTCAGTATAATACGACAGCTTTACTGTCAGTGTTAACAGGTCAGTATAATACCACAGCTTTACTGTCAGTGTTAACAGGTCAGTATAATACCACAGCTTTACTATCAGTGTTAACAGGTCAGTATAATGTGACAGCTTTACTGTCAGTGTTAGCAGGTCAGTATAATGTGACAGTTTTACTGTCAGTGTTAACAGGTCAGTATAATACCACAGCTTTACTGTCAGTGTTAACAGGTCAGTATAATACCACAGCTTTACTGTCAGTGTTAACAGGTCAGTATAATACCACAGCTTTACTGTCAGTGTTAACAGGTCAGTATAATACCACAGCTTTACTGTCAGTGTTAACAGGTCAGTATAATACAACAGCTTTACTGTCAGTGTTAACAGGTCAGTATAATACCACAGCTTTACTGTCAGTGTTAACAGGTCAGTATAATACGACAGCTTTACTGTCAGTGTTAGCAGGTCAGTATAATGTGACAGCTTTACTGTCAGTGTTAGCAGGTCAGTATAATGTGACAGTTTTACTGTCAGTGTTAACAGGTCAGTATAATACCACAGCTTTACTGTCAGTGTTAGCAGGTCAGTATAATACCACAGCTTTACTGTCAGTGTTAACAGGTCAGTATAATACCACAGCTTTACTGTCAGTGTTAACAGGTCAGTATAATACCACAGCTTTACTGTCAGTGTTAACAGGTCAGTATAATGTGACAGCTTTACTGTCAGTGTTAGCAGGTCAGTATAATGTGACAGCTTTACTGTCAGTGTTAGCAGGTCAGTATAATGTAACAGCTTTACTGTCAGTGTTAACAGGTCAGTATAATGTGACAGCTTTACTGTCAGTGTTAACAGGTCAGTATAATGTGACAGCTTTACTGTCAGTGTTAACAGGTCAGTATAATGTGACAGCTTTACTGTCAGTGTTAACAGGTCAGTATAATGTGACAGCTTTACTGTCAGTGTTAACAGGTCAGTATAATGTGACAGCTTTACTGTCAGTGTTAGTAGGTCAGTATAATACGACAGCTTTACTGTCAGTGTTAACAGGTCAGTATAATACCACAGCTTTACTGTCAGTGTTAGCAGGTCAGTATAATGTGACAGCTTTACTGTCAGTGTTAACAGGTCAGTATAATACCACAGCTTTACTGTCAGTGTTAACAGGTCAGTATAATGTGACAGCTTTACTGTCAGTGTTAACAGGTCAGTATAATACCACAGCTTTACTGTCAGTGTTAACAGGTCAGTATAATGTGACAGCTTTACTGTCAGTGTTAGCAGGTCAGTATAATGTGACAGCTTTACTGTCAGTGTTAACAGGACAGTATAATACCACAGCTTTACTGTCAGTGTTAGCAGGTCAGTATAATGTAACAGCTTTACTGTCAGTGTTAACAGGTCAGTATAATACCACAGCTTTACTGTCAGTGTTAGCAGGTCAGTATAATGTGACAGCTTTACTGTCAGTGTTAACAGGTCAGTATAATACCACAGCTTTACTGTCAGTGTTAGCAGGTCAGTATAATGTTAACAGCTTTACTGTCAGTGTTAACAGGTCAGTATAATACCACAGCTTTACTGTCAGTGTTAACAGGTCAGTATAATGTGACAGCTTTACTGTCAGTGTTAGCAGGTCAGTATAATGTGACAGCTTTACTGTCAGTGTTAACAGGTCAGTATAATGTGACAGCTTTCCTGTCAGTAACACAGAGTGGCAGCATACGTATCATGCAAATAACTTGTTGTTGTGACAGTCAAGTATGTGAATAACAACGTGTGACGCTGCTGAAAACGTTTATTGAAATGACATAAAAGTGTCAGTGGTTTGCTTAGGATGACGCCAAATCTAGTCTAATTACATGGGATTACTGTACTCGGGGGCGTGGTCACCTTAAGTCAAGCCGGTATCAAAAATATTAATGTGAGTAGTTGAGGGTTCAAAAAAATTCAAAAATTCTCACATTTTTTCTTTGCCACAAATAGGAGTGTAGGATGAGCCAACAACATTATTTGGGTATGAGTTAACGGAATTTGAACTTTTAAAAGTAAGATTTTCACTGAACAGTTACTTTAAAAACCAACCAGACATTAAATAACATATTTGAAAAAACATTCTTGAACAATTCTTACTTTGTGAGTTCCCGTCCTTGGTCATGGCCCCAGCGTTGCCCGCCTGTTGTCCATTGTTGGCACCCAGGTTAGAGTGGAGCTGGGAGTAGGTCCTGGCAAAGTGCTGCAGAGGGCAGATGACATTATGGTCTCCGACCACGTCATCCAGGGAGTCTCGGTTCTTCACTCCATTGTTCTCATCGAACCAGTCAGTGTACTGTAACACAAAACTTTATTAGACTGGTATTCAAACCGGGGACCTTCATACAACACTCACACCGGGGACCTTCATACAACACTCAAACCGGGGACCTTCATACAACACAACTTTATTAGACTGGTATTCAAACCGGGGACCTTCATGCAAAGCAACTTTATTAGACTGGTATTCAAACCGGGGACCTTCATGCAAAGCAACTTTATTAGACTGGTATTCAAACCGGGGACCTTCATACAAAGCAACTTTATTAGACTGGTATTCAAACCGGGGACCTTCATACAAAGCAACTTTATTATACTGGTATTCAAACCGGGGACCTTCATGCAACACTCAAACCGGGGACCTTCATGCAACACTCAAACCGGGGACCTTCATACAAAGCAACTTTATTAGACTGGTATTCAAACCGGGGACCTTCATACAAAGCAACTTTATTAGACTGGTATTCAAACCGGGGACCTTCATACAAAGCAACTTTATTAGACTGGTATTCAAACCGGGGACCTTCATACAAAGCAACTTTATTAGACTGGTATTCAAACCGGGGACCTTCATACAAAGCAACTTTATTAGACTGGTATTCAAACTGTGGACCTTCATACAAAGCAACTTTATTAGACTTCTTAATTCACTAATCACATACATCCAGCAACCCTCAAGGTGCCAGATCAATTACCGCTTTTTTTCAGAGCCCGGCTTAACCTGGGTTTCCAACCAGCAACCTTTTGGCTACAGGTCCACCTCCTTATCCTGCTGGTCCACCTACCTGCAGC
The DNA here is from genome assembly GCF_029448725.1 of Salvelinus fontinalis. Classification (NCBI taxonomy): domain Eukaryota; kingdom Metazoa; phylum Chordata; class Actinopteri; order Salmoniformes; family Salmonidae; genus Salvelinus; species Salvelinus fontinalis. The sequence continues at coordinate 23,747,293 of NC_074700.1, read as the reverse complement.
ACCACAGCCTCCTGGCCGATTTCGTTGGCGTGCGGGACACTCAGCTTCACGCTCTCCAGGAAGTCCTCACGGGAGATCAATGACTCGTTGTCCTATGGAGGGCCAATGAAAGATTAGGGTGTAATTGAATTAGTGTCATTGGAACGCACACACACACACACACACACACACACACACACAGACACAGACACACACACACACACACACACACACACACACACACACACACACACACACACACACACACACACACACACACACACTAGGGCTGTGACGATACCAGCATCAAAATATTTGTTCCATGGCAAAAATGAAAACATGAAGCAGCTCAAACTCTTTGGTCCTATAAACCTTCTGTATGTAACATATTGTATGTATGTATATTGTTCTGTATGTAACATATTGTATGTATGTATATTGTTCTGTATGTAACATACTGTTTGTATGTATATTGTTCTGTATATAACATACTGTATGTATGTATAGTGTTCTGTATATAACATATTATATGTATGTATATTGTTCTGTATGTAACATACTGTATGTATGTATATTGTTCTGTATGTAACATATTATATGTATGTATATTGTTCTGTATGTAACATATTATATGTATGTATATTGTTCTGTATGTAACATACTGTATGTATGTATATTGTTCTGTATGTAACATATTGTATGTATGTATATTGTTCTGTATGTAACATATTATATGTATGTATATTGTTCTGTATGTAACATACTGTATGTATGTATATTGTTCTGTATGTAACATACTGTATGTATGTATATTGTTCTGTATATAACATACTGTATGTATGTATATTGTTCTGTATGTAACATATTGTATGTATATTGTTCTGTATGTAACATATTGTATGTATATTGTTCTGTATGTAACATACTGTATGTATGTATATTGTTCTGTATGTAACATATTATATGTATGTATATTGTTCTGTATGTAACATACTGTATGTATGTATATTGTTCTGTATGTAACATATTGTATGTATGTATATTGTTCTGTATGTAACATACTGTATGTATGTATATTGTTCTGTATGTAACATATTGTATGTATATTGTTCTGTATGTAACATATTGTATGTATATTGTTCTGTATGTAACATATTGTATGTATATTGTTCTGTATGTAAGATACTGTATGTATGTATATTGTTCTGTATGTAACATATTATATGTATGTATATTGTTCTGTATGTAACATACTGTATGTATGTATATTGTTCTGTATGTAACATACTGTATGTATGTATATTGTTCTGTATGTAACATATTGTATGTATGTATATTGTTCTGTATGTAAAATATTGTTTGTATGTATATTGTTCTGTATGTAACATATTATATGTATGTATATTGTTCTGTATATAACATATTATATGTATGTATATTGTTCTGTATGTAAAATATTGTATGTATGTATATTGTTCTGTATGTAACATATTGTATGTATGTATATTGTTCTGTATATAACATATTATATGTATGTATATTGTTCTGTATGTAACATATTGTATGTATGTATATTGTTCTGTATATAACATATTATATGTATGTATATTGTTCTGTATATAACATATTATATGTATGTATATTGTTCTGTATGTAAAATATTGTATGTATGTATATTGTTCTGTATGTAACATATTGTATGTATGTATATTGTTCTGTATATAACATATTATATGTATGTATATTGTTCTGTATGTAACATATAGTATGTATGTATATTGTTCTGTATGTAACATACTGTATGTATGTATATTGTTCTGTATATAACATATTATATGTATGTATATTGTTCTGTATGTAACATATAGTATGTATGTATATTGTTCTGTATATAACATATTATATGTATGTATATTGTTCTGTATGTAACATATAGTATGTATGTATATTGTTCTGTATGTAACATACTGTATGTATGTATATTGTTCTGTATATAACATATTATATGTATGTATATTGTTCTGTATGTAACATATAGTATGTATGTATATTGTTCTGTATGTAACATACTGTATGTATGTATATTGTTCTGTATATAACATATTATATGTATGTATATTGTTCTGTATGTAACATATAGTATGTATGTATATTGTTCTGTATATAACATATTATATTGTATGTATATTGTTCTGTATGTAACATATTATATGTATGTATATTGTTCTGTATGTAACATATTGTATGTATGTATATTGTTCTGTATATAACATATTATATGTATGTATATTGTTCTGTATGTAACATATAGTATGTATGTATATTGTTCTGTATGTAACATACTGTATGTATGTATATTGTTCTGTATATAACATATTATATGTATGTATATTGTTCTGTATGTAACATATAGTATGTATGTATATTGTTCTGTATATAACATATTATATTGTATGTATATTGTTCTGTATGTAACATATTATATGTATGTATATTGTTCTGTATGTAACATATAGTATGTATGTATATTGTTCTGTATATAACATATTATATTGTATGTATATTGTTCTGTATGTAACATATTATATGTATGTATATTGTTCTGTATGTAACATATTGTATGTATGTATATTGTTCTGTATATAACATATAGTATGTATATATATTGTTCTGTATGTAACATACTGTATGTATGTATATTGTTCTGTATATAACATATTATATGTATGTATATTGTTCTGTATATAACATATAGTATGTATGTATATTGTTCTGTATGTAACATATTATATGTATGTATATTGTTCTGTATGTAACATATTATATGTATATATATTGTTCTGTATGTAACATATAGTATGTATGTATATTGTTCTGTATATAACATATAGTATGTATGTATATTGTTCTGTATATAACATATAGTATGTATGTATATTGTTCTGTATGTAACATATAGCTGGGAAAATAAATACATGTGACTCTGGATGACAACATAATGAGGGCTGTTTCCAACATTAGAGCTGTTTTCCTAAAGAAGTGAAATCCGCTTCGTGTTTTGTTCCTTGAAACGATACTAAGGAATATCGAGATACTGGTATCGTCATGGCCCTAACACACGCGCACGCGCACACACACACACACACACACACACACACACACACACACACACACACACACACACACACACACACACACACACACACACACACCTTGCTGAAGCCGGGGGCTCCGTAGAGGAGGAAGAAGGAGCCCTCGTCCTGGTTGACTCCCAGCAAGATTTGGGTGTCTTTGATGTTGCCTGATGACAGCATGGCCTCTGGGTTGTCAGGAAGGACCACGCCATCGATGACCGGCACGAAGGAGAAACGGAAGATGGCCGACCATGGCATGACCTGGGAAAAAAAGGTAAATAATATCAAATAAACCACAGGGACCCTATTCACTAGAACTGTACTACTTGTTCATGATCAAATATAAATGTCAAGACAAAACCTCGACTGTTTATTTCTCTATTTAGTCTAATTTAGAACACATTCCTCACATATGTAAAATTAAGTGTAAATGCACACATAAACAAACATTTTAAAGTAAAATAAACATATATACACAAAGGTAAACATAAACGCAAAGCTTTATACAAAATGTTAAGCTTTGCGTAAAACGGAAATATAAAAAGGTAAACATGAATTTCAAACTTTCCGTAAGATGTAAAAATATACGGAAAACGTCAACGTAAATGACCTGCCACTCCTGGTCGATGAGGTCCTGGGGGGGCTTGTTACGGAGACAGTCCACCAGCTCTGTGTCGTTACCCCCAGAGGGACAGCCCACCAGTTTCCCCAACATGGCAGCTCTCCGCTGGGCTTCAGCGGGCGTAACAGTGGCCCAGGGACAGTTAGGGACTCCACTCTGGAGGATGGCTCGGGTGAAGGTGGGGCGGCTGTCTGGGGACAGGAGGTGTATTCCTACAGAGACTGCTCCTGCACTCTCCCCAAATATGGTCACCTACGAGTAGCAGTAGTTCATAATATTAATATTGCATTTGTAGAGAGCATCTCCCAAGCACGCAGGCATGAACGCACACACACACACACACACACACACACACACACACACACACACACACACACACACACACACACACACACACACACACACACACACACACACACACACACACACACACAAACTCTTTGTTATCATTACCTGCTTGCGGTTGCCCCCAAACATATGTATGTTATCCTGGACCCACTGGAGGGCCATGCGTTGGTCTAGGAGCCCCACATTCCCAGGGGCCTCCGAAGAGCCAGGAAGAGCCAGGAAACCAAAGGCCCCGACACGGTAGTTCATGGACACCACCACCACCTTCTCAGAGTGGGCCAGGTAACGTCCATCATACACATCCAGGGACGAGGAGCCACTGTAGAACAATACAAAACAATATACCATTATTGCCCATATGTTACATGGAACTTTGTCTCTGGATAGAGAGCACGTTGTCTTTTGTTCATTTATCAATCAGATATCACACACACCAAGCACCCCTGGATGGAGAGCATGTTGTGCCTTGCACAAGGGCACAATTGTAGTTAAGGGATTGTTGTTAGGATGTGAACTCAGAAGCCCTGTAGTTGCCAGATCAAACCCTCCAGTTACAGGGCCATCTGCTTAGCCCACTGGGCTACCTACCTGTAGAAGCCTCCACCGTAGATCCACACCATCACGGTGAGGTTGTGAGGTCTGGGGGAGGTTGGGACCCAGACATTGAGGTATAGGCAGTCCTCACTCATCTCCCTGTTGGAATCAGATCAAATCAAACTGGCTTTAGTGAACATTGTGGCCTTGCTAGCTACCATCACAACTGGTATTATTTAAAATCCATTGAAAATCACAAAACACACTTTACAGTAAAATAATGAAAGGAAGTAAAAGAGAATAACATGAAAACCAAATGGCCCCGTTTCCTACATAGTGCACTACTTTTGACCAGAGTCCTAAGAGCCCTAGTCAAAAGTAGTGCACTAAATAGGGAATATAGTGCATTAAGGGACGCACAAAGAGGATGTCTTAAACAATGAACCAGTTAGGGTTCCACATCTCAGAACCCTGGAAAATGTTAAAGTAAATGTAAACCTGTTCGGGTTCCACATCTCAGATCCTTGGAACCCGGGGAAAGAGGTGTCAATGAACTGATAGCAGGCGTTGGGGTAGGAGCTAGCGTCGAACACTCCCGACCACGGCTTCTTGGGCTCCGCCTTACGGAAGCGCTTCTTGCCCAGCGGGGGCTCGGCGAATGGGATGCCGAGGAAAGCGGTCACGTGACTCCTGTCGGGCGTCGGTAGGCGGATGCCGCGTAAGCTTCCTGCACGCGTTGTCACGATGAGTTCCGGAGAATCGCTCTGGGAACAAGAGAGTGAGGCGAGGAGCGAGAGGAGGAGGAAGACGGTGGAGGTCTTCATGATGTTGTTGTTTTCTGTGTTGTTTACTTCCTGGTTCTGGTCTCAGGTAGTCAGAAGTTTGCGGACTCTGTTCTGTCTGGAGTCCCTCAGATCTAGATAAAGAGAAAGAGAAAAAGAGGAAGAAATAATGAAAGATAAATATAGATATTTGGAAAAAGGGAGAGGGAGGCTTGGAAAAAGACAGGGGCTTGATAGGGATTTACGAAGCGACTGCGTGAGGTCGGCTTTAAAAAGACAAGGGAAAGGAAATAACTTAAAGCAATATTCAATATTGAAGGAAAACATGACACTATAGGAGTCAAATGAATCAGACCAACTCAGCTGATACGGCCGCAAGGATCTCTAAACACACACACGTGAAGTTGTAGGTTGTTGTACAGGTTTTGCGATGTGTGGTTGCCATAGCAACAGGATTAGTTTGGGTACATTTAAATTTATAACTGTCATTTTAGTGTTAGTTTCCATACATTTATAACTGTCACTTTAGTGTTAGTTTCCATACATTTATAATTGTCACTTTAGTGTTAGTTTCCTTACATTTATAACTGTCACTTTAGTGTTAGTTTCCTTACATTTATAACTGTCACTTTAGTGTTAGATCCATACATTTATAACTGTCACTTTAGTGTTAGATCCATACATTTATAACTGTCACTTTAGTGTTAGATCCATACATTTATAACTGTCACTTTAGTGTTAGTTTCCATACATTTATAACTGTCACTTTAGTGTTAGATCCATACATTTATAACTGTCACTTTAGTGTTAGTTTCCTTACATTTATAACTGTCACTTTAGTGTTAGATCCATACATTTATAACTGTCACTTTAGTGTTAGATCCATACATTTATAACTGTCACTTTAGTGTTAGATCCATACATTTATAACTGTCACTTTAGTGTTAGTTTCCATACATTTATAACTGTCACTTTAGTGTTAGATCCATACATTTATAACTGTCACTTTAGTGTTAGTTTCCATACATTTATAACTGTCACTTTAGTGTTAGTTTCCTTACATTTATAACTGTCACTTTAGTGTTAGTTTCCATACATTTATAACTGTCACTTTAGTGTTAGTTTCCTTACATTTATAACTGTCACTTTAGTGTTAGATCCATACATTTATAACTGTCACTTTAGTGTTAGATCCATACATTTATAACTGTCACTTTAGTGTTAGATCCATACATTTATAACTGTCACTTTAGTGTTAGTTTCCATACATTTATAACTGTCACTTTAGTGTTAGATCCATACATTTATAACTGTCACTTTAGTGTTAGTTTCCTTACATTTATAACTGTCACTTTAGTGTTAGATCCATACATTTATAACTGTCACTTTAGTGTTAGATCCATACATTTATAACTGTCACTTTAGTGTTAGATCCATACATTTATAACTGTCACTTTAGTGTTAGTTTCCATACATTTATAACTGTCACTTTAGTGTTAGATCCATACATTTATAACTGTCACTTTAGTGTTAGTTTCCATACATTTATAACTGTCACTTTAGTGTTAGTTTCCTTACATTTATAACTGTCACTTTAGTGTTAGTTTCCATACATTTATAACTGTCACTTTAGTGTTAGTTTCCTTACATTTATAACTGTCACTTTAGTGTTAGATCCATACATTTATAACTGTCACTTTAGTGTTAGTTCCTTACATTTATAACTGTTACTTTAGTGTTAGTTCCTTACATTTATAACTGTTACTTTAGTGTTAGTTCCTTACATTTATAACTGTCACTTTAGTGTTAGTGTAACAGTCCTGACCTATTTATGTTAGTTTTTATGTGTTTATGGTCAGGGCATGTGTTTTGGGTGGGCAGTCTATGTTATCTGTTTCTATGTTGGTTTCGGTTTGCCTGGTATGGCTCTTGATTAGAGGCAGGTGGTTTGCATTTTCCTCTAATCAAGAGTCATATTTAGGTAGGGCATTATCACTGTGTGTTTGTGGGTGATTGTCTCCTGTGATGTCTCTTGTGATGTCTTCGTGTCGTTATCGATGTTTTTCACATATGGAGCTGTTTGGCTGTTCGTTTTGTTTCGATGTCGTCTGTTGCCTGTTCGTGAGTTTACGTTCCAGTTATGTAAGTTTATGTTCAGGTTTTCGTTCTACGTCGTTTTGTTATTTTGTAGTTTGAAAGTGTTTTGTTTAGTTTTCGTGTTGCCATCTGCATCATTGTAATTTATAATAAAGATGGCATATTTCCCAGACTCCGCATTTTGGTCAGAAGATCCTTCTCTCCTCACCTCATCTGAGGATGAGGAGAGCGACAGCTCTAACAGAATCACCCACCAAAATACAGAGACCAAGCGGTATGGGAAAAATGCTCGACGGAGCAACAAGGACTTTTGGACTTGGGAGGAGATCCTGTCTGGTAGAGGACCCTGGGCGCAAACTGGAGGAAATCGCTGCTCTCGTGAGAAGAGTGAGGCAGCCACAGCCCAGGAGCGCTGGTATGAGGAGGCAGCTAGGAGACGTGGATGGAAGCCGGAGATTCAAGCTCGTAACCGGAATTATGAGGGGACACGTCTTGCACGGAAGCCCGAAAAGCCCGTGAGTAACTCCCAAAAATTTCTTGGGGGGGGGGCTAAGGGGTTGTGGGCCAAGGGCAGGTAGGAGACCTGCGCCCACTTCCCAGGCTAACCGTGGAGAGCGGGAGTACGGGCAGACACCGTGTTACGCAGTAGAGCGCACGGTGTCTCCTGTACGTGTGCATAGCCCAGTGCGGGTTATTCCACCTCCCCGCACTGGTAGGGCTAGATTGGGCATTGAGCCAGGTGTCATGAGGCCGGCTCAACGCGTCTGGTCTCCAGTGCGTCTCCTCGGGCCGGCATACATGGCACCTGCCTTACGCATGGTTTCCCCGGTTCGCCTGCATAGCCCAGTGCGGGCTATTCCACCTCGCCGCACTGGCAGGGCGACCGGGAGCATTCAACCAGGTAAGGTTGGGCAGGCTCAATGCTCAAGAGAGCCAGTACGCCTGCACGGTCCGGTATTTCCGGCGCCACCTCCCCGCCCCAGCCTAGTACCTACAGTGCCTATATTACGCACTAGGCTACCAGTGCATTTCCAGAGCCCTGTTCCTCCTCCACGCACTCTCCCTATAGTGCGTGTATCCAGTTCGGTGCCTCCAGTTCCGGTCCCACGCACTAAGCCACCTGTGCGTCTCCCAAGTCCTGTACACACTGTCACTTCTCCCCGTACTAGTCCTGAGGTGCGTGCCCTCAGCCAGGTGCCACCAGTGCCGGTACCACGCACCAGGTATAGAGTACGCTTTGAGAGTTCAGTGTGCCCTGTCTCTGCTCCCCGCACTAGTAGGAAGGTGCTTATCATTAGCACGGTGCCTCCAGTTCCGGCACCACGCACCAGGTCTACAGTGCGCCATATCCGGCCAGAGCCATCCGTCTCCCCAGCGCCATCTGAGCCATCCGTCTCCCCAGCGCCATCTGAGCCATCCGTCTCCCCAGCGCCATCTGAGCCATCTGTCTCCTCAGCGCCATCTGAGCCATCCGTCTCCCCAGCGCCATCTGAGCCATCCGTCTGCCAGGAGCCTGCAAAGCCGCCCGTCTGCCATGAGCCTGCAAAGCCGCCCGTCTGCCATGAGCCTACAGAGCCGTCAGCCAGACAGGAGCCGCTAGAGCCATCAGCCAGACAGGAGCCGCTAGAGCCGTCAGCCAGACAGGATCTGCCAGAGCCGCCAACCAGACAGGATCTGCCAGAGCCGCCAAACAGACAGGATCTGCCAGAGCCGCCAACCAGACAGGATCTGCCAGAGCCGCTAACCAGACAGGATCTGCCAGAGCCGCCAGCGAGCCATGAGCAGCCAGAGCCGCCAGCGAGCCATGAGCAGCCAGAGCCGCCAGCGAGCCATGAGCAGCCAGAGCCGTCAGCGAGCCATGAGCAGCCAGAGCCGTCAGTGAGCCATGAGCAGCCAGAGCCGTCAGAGAGCCATGAGCAGCCAGAGCCGTCAGAGAGCCATGAGCAGCCAGAGCCGTCAGAGAGCCATGAGCAGCCAGAGCCGTCAGAGAGCCATGAGCGTCGAGAGCCGTCAGCCTGCCATGAGCGTCAAGAGCCGTCAGCCTGCCATGAGCGTAGAGAGCCGTCAGTCTGCCATGAGCGTCGAGAGCCGTCAGCCAGCATGGACCTGCCAGAGCCGTCCAAACAGGACCTGCCAGAGTCCTTCAGCCGGGATCTGCCCCTTGTCCCGGTGCTGCCCCTTGTCCCGGTGCTGCCCCTTGTCCCGGTGCTGCCCCTTGTCCCGGTGCTGCCCCTTGTCCCGGTGCTGCCCCTTGTCCCGGTGCTGCCCCTTGTCCCGGTGCTGCCCCTTATTCCAGTGATGGTCCTTATCCTGGTGCTGCCCCTTGTTCTGGTGCTGCCCCTTGTCCCGGTGCTACCCCTTGTCCCGGTGCTGCCCCTTGTCCTGGTGCTAGCTGTTCATTTAGGGGAAGGTAGTGTTAGGGTGGGCATTAGAAGGGGTAGAAAGAAGAGGGGAGTGACTATGGTGGTACGGGGACAGCGTCCTGAACCGGAACCACCACCGTGGTCAACTGCCCACCCGGACCCCCCCCTGGACTTTGTGCTGGTGCGCCCGGCGTTCGCACCTTGGGGGGGGGGTACTGTAACAGTCCTGACCTATTTATGTTAGTTTTTATGTGTTTATGGTCAGGGCATGTGTTTTGGGTGGGCAGTCTATGTTATCTGTTTCTATGTTGGTTTCGGTTTGCCTGGTATGGCTCTTGATTAGAGGCAGGTGGTTTGCATTTTCCTCTAATCAAGAGTCATATTTAGGTAGGGCATTATCACTGTGTGTTTGTGGGTGATTGTCTCCTGTGATGTCTCTTGTGATGTCTTCGTGTCGTTATCGATGTTTTTCACATATGGAGCTGTTTGGCTGTTCGTTTTGTTTCGATGTCGTCTGTTGCCTGTTCGTGAGTTTACGTTCCAGTTATGTAAGTTTATGTTCAGGTTTTCGTTCTACGTCGTTTTGTTATTTTGTAGTTTGAAAGTGTTTTGTTTAGTTTTCGTGTTGCCATCTGCATCATTGTAATTTATAATAAAGATGGCATATTTCCCAGACTCCGCATTTTGGTCAGAAGATCCTTCTCTCCTCACCTCATCTGAGGATGAGGAGAGCGACAGCTCTAACAGTTAGTTTCCATACATTTATAACTGTCACTTTAGTGTTAGTTTCCATACATTTATAACTGTCACTTTAGTGTTAGTTCCTTACATTTATAACTGTCACTTTAGTGTTAGATCCATACATTTATAACTGTCACTTTAGTGTTAGTTCCTTACATTTATAACTGTTACTTTAGTGTTAGTTCCTTACATTTATAACTGTTACTTTAGTGTTAGTTCCTTACATTTATAACTGTCACTTTAGTGTTAGTTTCCATACATTTATAACTGTCACTTTAGTGTTAGTTTCCTTACATTTATAACTGTCACTTTAGTGTTAGTTTCCATACATTTATAACTGTCACTTTAGTGTTAGTTCCTTACATTTATAACTGTCACTTTAGTGTTAGTTTCCATACATTTATAACTGTCACTTTAGTGTTAGTTTCCATACATTTATAACTGTCACTTTAGTGTTAGTTCCTTACATTTATAACTGTCACTTTAGTGTTAGTTTCCTTACATTTATAACTGTCACTTTAGTGTTAGTTTCCATACATTTATAACTGTCACTTTAGTGTTAGTTCCTTACATTTATAACTGTCACTTTAGTGTTAGTTTCCATACATTTATAACTGTCACTTTAGTGTTAGTTTCCATACATTTATAACTGTCACTTTAGTGTTAGTTCCTTACATTTATAACTGTCACTTTAGTGTTAGATCCATACATTTATAACTGTCACTTTAGTGTTAGTTCCTTACATTTATAACTGTTACTTTAGTGTTAGTTTCTTCACATTTATAACTGTCACTTTAGTGTTAGATCCGTACATTTATAACTGTCACTTTAGTGTTAGTTTCCATACATTTATAACTGTCACTTTAGTGTTAGTTTCCATACATTTATAACTGTCACTTTAGTGTTAGTTTCCTTACATTTATAACTGTCACTTTAGTGTTAGTTTCCTTACATTTTGCATCATTCCATTACTAGATTATAAATTTGACTTTCTTTCCTCTTGTCACGCCCTGACCTTAGTTATCTTTGTTTTCTTTATTATTTTGGTTAGGTCAGGGTGTGACGAGGGTGGTATGTGTGTTTTTGTCTTGTCTAGGGTTTTGGTATGTCTAGGTGTGTGTGTGTAGTCTAGGTGTGTGTGTGTGTAGTCTAGGTGTGTGTGTGTAGTCTAGGTGTGTGTGTGTGTGTAGTCTAGGTGTGTGTGTGTAGTCTAGGCATTATGTAGGTCTATGGTGGCCTGGATTGGTTCCCAATCAGAGGCAGCTGTTTATCGTTGTCTCTGATTGGGGATCCTATTTAGGTTGCCATTTTCCAGTTTGGTTTGTGGGTTATTGTCTTTGTGATGTTGCATGTCTGCACTCGTTGTTTATAGCGTTCACGTTCGTTTTTGTTGTTTTGTATTAGTTTGTTATGTGTTCTTCGTTTTCATTAAAGAACGTGACACCTCTCATGTTCCTGTGGTTGTTCCTGAGGATTACTAGCAATAGTGGATCATATTAGGCTAATGTATTTGAATCATTATGGAATGCAGGAAGATGATTAGGGTACATTTATAGGACTACTCTTCAACCCCTATTGTACACTCTTCTCACCTTCCAATATTTCATGGATTGAACAATCGAATGACAACTTTCAGGATGAATCAAACCACTATTTTTGATTGGCCAATATATTGTGTGCATAAAAACACATTCCTAACCCTAAATAATATACAAGATCAGAGTATTTTTAAATCTACCAATTATCACTGAAAAGGAGACAAATATGCATGTATTTACATGGCTTCTTTTCATTGTCCATAATATTCTTGATCGTTCTCTCCATACGTTCTTGTGTCTGTCGAGAACATTCCAATTAAAAAGGTACACCAAATGTAAAGGGATGGCTTTAGATAAATGTGTTGAAAACCCTATTGATTGAAAACTCCACGAGAAAATCTGTTGGCCAGCACAGGGTTTTCAGCGGATGGATAAAATGTATTCGGCGCGTGCAAGTGAACCACGCCTGCAAAGCCTGTTATGCACCTGCATAAGATAATAATAACAACTACTGACAAGTGCGTAGGAAGGCGTGTGCGTAGTAAAGGCGTCCAGGTGGTAGTCGAGGTAAACAAGATTTTGTTTTAGTCAAAAGACTTTACGTGTGGCCTCTCTCTCTCGCTCTCTGTGTGCCCACGCGCCACTCACAAGACGCCACCCTCCTGCTTTTAATCTAATTATAGAGCACATATCTTTCCATCAATCTAGGCCTATCTATCAATCTATCTCTATGGAGTAGCCTATATCTTGTAACATGTAGATTAGACATATAGCCTATAGTCTGAAGATGATATGGGTTATAGCAGCAAACCAAGCCATCTTGTTGTGACAGTAGCACCATAGACAGACATTATGCAACATCAAGGAGCATCACACGCACGCACGCACGCACGCACGCACACACACACACACACACACACACACACACACACACACACACACACACACACACACACACACACACACACTCCAGGTAGAGTCCTGGTTACCCAGCTACATTACCCTGCTGCTGTGTGTGTGTTATGTCACTGCCAGCAGAGGTAAACATACATCAGACATTCCTGACATGGCCAGGAAATGTCTGTCTATCCTGATCTTTCCAACATGGCACAGGATCACAGCCATTAGGCTAGACTATGAAATTGGTTGCAATGGTAAGCCCAATGACGCTATTAAACGGAAAGACATGGAAGGAGACAGTCATGAGCTAATGGACAATGAAAGATAATAGGCCTAATAATAATAATAGTAGTAATATTAATAGCAGGCCTACAATAAACACTGATTTGGCCTACATATTCCGTGTTGCTCAACGCACAGATTTGACAGATAATAATAAGCCTAGCTATATAATCCTGTATGTTGCGTTTCGCATCCAGTGTTCATGTAACAAACACGACGCCCACTGTCTATAAAATCTATTACAAACACAACAGACGAGACATCGGCAATGTATGAACCAAACAGATGTGTGCGAGGAGAGGAACGCCAACAAACACACGTGTCTCGCTCAGTGGTCTCACCATGGAAGGCGCGTCACACACACGACGACAGCACAGTAGCTATACCCCACCACACTCACGCACTGTCACCCCACCCCCTCTCTCCCTCCCACCTCTCTCGCTCTCTTTCCCACCATATCCAATTGCATGATCATGTTGCCGGGGTGAATGAATATCCCACATTCGAATGTTCCAATTCTATTTCACTCACCGACGAGAATGACAGAGGCGCGAGGCTAGATCGTGTCATTTCCAGCAAAATGTCTATAAAAGGAGTTCGAGCCGAACCGAGCGCACCACTGGGCTCATGGTGTGCGTTTTACCTTACCTGGCTAGTTAGTAGCCTAGTGGGTCCAACCCGGCTAAGGACGCTGCTTCGCAGAATCCCGTGGGAGACAAGCGACCCTCCTCGCACTGTCAAACCTATTTAGACGACGTTAAACCCAGTGTCCTCAGCACAGTTAGGGGGTGAGGGAGGGTTTTGTAGTCGGGGAGCAAAGACGCGCGGTTTAAGTACGGTCTTTGCTGTTCTGTCAGCCCTAGGTGTTTGTTTAATGTGCCCGTCTCTCTCTCTCTCTCTCTGTATTGAGTGGGGGTAGTGACCCTTACTATGCTGCTAGGACGACGGGGGAGACGGCCGCTGATAAAGCGCTCCACGAATGAGAAAAAAATGAAAAGTAGTAGGCTACTCAGAGGAAGTCTCGCGAGAAGTCCCACTGCTCCTCTCAATTCAAGGGGCTTTATTGGCATGGAAAACGTGTGTTTACATTGCCAAAGCAAGTGAAATAGATAATAAACAAAAGTGAAATAAACATTTTTTTTTTTTACAATAAACATTACACTCACAAACGTTCCAAAACAATAGAGACATTTCAAATGTCATATTATGGCTATAAACAGTGCTATAACAATGTGCAAATAGTTAAAGTACAAAGGGGAAAATAAATAAACATAAATATGGGTTATATTTACAATGGTGTTTGTTCTTCACTGTTTGCCCTTTTCTTGTGGCAACAGGTCACACATCTTGATGCCACCTACCTCCAGTTCATATTTTTTGTGTGTGGTGCACCTGGAATCAGCGCACTCACTCATTATAAATGAGTTCCCAGGTCTAAACCAAAAATGTCTTCTTCAGTTTAAGTGTCAGAGAGACAGATAGTAATTATAAAAGTAAGTATAAACCTATTAAACTGTCTTAAACGATCTGAATGAAGCCTTGACATACCGGTGTGATAAATGCTAGATAAAGTGAAGTGTAGCGCGATGTGCTTTTCTGGCACAAAATGGCTGCCACTCGTTACATCACCAAAGTGAAGGGAAAATCTAGAGTAACAACTGGTCAGCAAACCCATGTTGGATTTAGAGTGGTAAGGGTTAGGGGTTAGGGAGTTAGGGTTATGGAGATGCCATTCATGTCCATTTAATCAATCACACCCCGGTGCTTGATAGTGGAGGAGTTGGATCTATCAGGAGCACCTCTTAAATCACTTTGAGTAACTTGGTGGAATACACACTGTACTGCATATCCCATCCATTATTAAAATCAAATCATATTTTATTGGTCACTTACACATATTTAGCAGATGTTATTGTAGTGCTATGCTACATTGTATGCTACATTGTGAGACTTTGGCTCTTTTGGGTTCAGAGAGTAGGCTAGCTTGATACACAACAGCATCTCAAAACATTATTAAGTTCAACATTCAAACCAATTATAATACAGGTAGATTTTTGTTGAGTCATACATTCTCACTAAAGACTATGTCCAAAATGGCACCCTTTTTCCAGTGCACTGCTTTCGACCAGTGCCCATAATGCTCTGGTCAAAACTGGTGAACTATATAGGGAAGTAGTACCACAAATTTACTGGCAGAGACATGACTTGCCTTTATTTCCTGTTGTCTGTGTTAGGTAATACAGTAACTCTACACAAAGGTTTAGCATTAAATTATTACTGAATTAGTTTAATGATTACTGGAAACACAAACCTACCAGGGTCTACAAAGAGACACAATAGGTGTGTGTGTGTGTGTGTGTGTGTGTGTGTGTGTGTGTGTGTGTGTGTGTGTGTGTGTGTGTGTGTGTGTGTGTGTGTGTGTGTGTGTGTGTGTGTGTGTGTGTGTGTGTGTGTGTGTGTGTGTGTGTGTGTGTTTGCGAGGCGGTTGCCACAGAATCCGAAGATGATAGACCACTGTCCCACACTTCCCGATTCAATCATTCATATTTGTGTTTTCATAAGTACCATGCTAGAAGATAGAATAGCCCAGATAACCTGCATCAATGCTACCATGGACACGACACAACCAAGTTACATTGCCTGACTGTCACTGACTCCTCCATTGTCAGAGCATAAAACGCAATAATCACAGAAATGAGGTGATGATGATGTGTGCATTGGTAACAGTGTTTGTTATTTTATGGTTCAAGATTGCTCTGAGTATCTTCCCATCTTGTCCCAAGTCTTTTGGTTCCAATCCATTAAGTATTATGCAAAATAATGACACTTACGCGCCTTATGACAACGGCTACGTGACCCAGGTAGGTCAGAACACACACACACACATACACGCACACGCACACACACGCACACGCACACACACACACACACACACACATTAATGGGTCCAAGGGTTAGACAGACTCATACTGGACACGACACCCCAAGGCTAAACCCTGCCATTCAGACCTGGGGGAGCCAGAGGTGTGTGTAGAGTTCAGGTGTGTGTAGAGTACAGTACACCAGTCTGACAGAGAGGTACATCCACCAGTGAGTGGATCAGGACTAAGGATCGTAGAGAGAGAGATACCTGGACCTAGACGATCATCATCATGACCATAACCAGCATTAGCCGCTCCTGGATCTATGGGCTAATCATCTGCCTGTTTATCACTGCTGGTGAGAACGCTTACTCTGCTGATCGGCACTTTACAATAGGAAACCAATTATTGCAGTTTAGAACTGTTTATAACGGGTTCAACATATATCATCTGTTCGATATAACAATTTATCACAGTTTATAACATGTTCAATATTAAAGTTCTAAAGTGTTAAATATTACACTATGTAACCGGTTTGATAATACAATTTAAGAAAGTCTAAATGCTGTTTTTAAAATACAGTTTATAATTTGTTCAATATGACAGTTTATACAAGTCTATAACCTGATTAATAATAATAACAGGAAACATTTTCAAAATGTTTGTTATTGAAAACGGATAACAATCCTCCTGGATCTCTTTGCCAGCTGTCTGCCTGTGTATTCACTCTGCTGATCAATAACACAGGGGTTTATGGGATTTTATAGCATGTTCAATATTCACATTTATAACATGATCAATATTATACTTTTTCTATAACGAGTTCGATATTACAGTGTATAACCTGTTCAGTATTACAGTTTATAGAGTAAGTCTTTAACCTGAACAATATTAGTTTATGAACATTTATAACCTGTTAAATATTAGTTTATGAAAGTTTATAACCTGTTCAATATTAGTTTATGAAAGTTTGCAACCTGTTCAATATTAGTTTATGAAAGTTTATAACCTGTTCAATATTAGTTTATGAAAGTCTATAACAGGGGCACTCAACTACCCGTCACACAACTTTACTAGGTAGCAAAGGTCCGGATAGATATTGTCATTATCGGCATAGTAACAAACCCCCAACTTGTGACCGATGCGACCCCAAACTGTTCAAATCAAATTTCATTTGTCACATGCGGCGAATACAACGGGTTTAGACTTTACCGTGAAATGCTTGCTTACAAGCCCTTCCCAACTATGCAGAGGTAAAAATTATTAATAAAAAGACAAATAGTAACTGACACAAGAGGAGTAAAAGAGCCCTCTTATTGGCAGAAATAAAACGTTGCAGCTAATTTCATGCAATTCTACACATTTTGCCATTGGGCAGAGAGAACATTTAACAGTTTAAAGATAATTTCCTGCAATTCTACACATTTTGCCATTGGGCAGAGAGAACATTTAACAGTTTAAAGCTAATTTCCTGCGATTCTACACATTTTGCCATGTCTTAAGATACCTGAGTGAGTCAACAAAATCAATGTGGGCCCCCTGGGGGTCGAGGCCCCAATGGACACGTAATAACTACAAGACCTAGACAGCTGGTATCTAGCATGGGCTAGTTGATCAGCTGGGCATTTTAAATAGTTCTCTAAGATCTGTCAGTGAATGACATAATGAGGAAAACTGTACTACCACATTTTCGAAATTGAACCTTGTGCATTCTACTATTACAATTCTCAACTGCATTAAATTGAAAGACTGACAGTGTTTTTAAATAAAAAAATATATAAGTCGGGATCCGCGGCCCGTATTGACCCCGTTCTGGATCCGGATCCAGATCGCGGTCCGCCTTTGAGTGTGGCTGGTCTATAAGTTGTCCAATATTAGTTTTTGAAGGTATTCCACTCTGTAAAGCGGGTTATTGAAAAACTGATGATATGAGAGGGCTGCTTAGGTGTTGAAAATATAAACCCATTAGTATTCAAGGTTCTTGACACTCAAACCGGTGGCACCTACTACCATACCCCGTTGTCTTGCCCATTCACCCTCTGAACAGCACACATACACACTCCATGTCTCAATTGTCTCAAGGCTTAAACATCTTTCTTTAACATGTCTCCTCCCCTTCATCTACACTGATTGAAGCTTTCACCTAGATTCACCTGGTCACCTATGTCATGGAAAGAGCAGTTGTTCTTAATGTTTTGTGTCCTCAGTGTATAAAGTATGTCAACATTATTAAAATGACCAGTGTTCAATGACTATTTATTTATTATATTTATTGAACCTTTATTTTATCAGGGAGTCATACTGAGACCAAGGTCTTTTTAAAGATGAATATACATATTTTTTAAACGCAGCAGAAAGAAAAACACGGTCATAAAAAACAAACACATTCATCCGTATTAATGTCCTCAATCAGCTTTCTGAAATTCCCTACACCGCACCAAAACATCAAATTTAAGAATATTTTGAAGATTGTTCCACAAATATGGTTCAATAAAACTAATAGCTTATTTACCTAACGCAGTAGAGACCTAAGGAATTTCCAGAGTTAGACTTCCCTGAGACCAGGTGTGGTAACTCGTATGTCTAAAGTTCAGTTATAATGTTAAGTAGAGTAAAAGGGCTTACAAATTAAAACATAGCAATGTATCAACCTACGTGACATCAAACCACAAACCAAACCTACCACAAACCAACTTTCTGCTAGAGAATGCAGTGAGGAGTACTACAATTGTCTCCCGTAATAAAGCGCAGTGCGCTATGATAAACTGCATGTGACGGCTTTAATGAAGTGGCAGCTGCGTTCATATAGATGACGTCACCATAGTCTAGGACTGATGGGAACATCGGCTGAACGATCTGCTTTCTACTATTTAACGAGAGGGAGGAACTATTTCTATAGAAGAAGCCCATTTTCAGCCTCCTGAGTGGCGTAGTGGTGTAAGGCTAGCTGTGCCGCTAGAGATTCTCGGTTCGAGTCCAGGCTCTGTCGCAGGGAGAGACTGGGAGACTGTCGCGACTGGGAGACCCATGGGGCGGCGCACAGTTGATTGGCCCAGCGTCGTCCGGGTTAGGGGAGGGTTTGGCTGGCAGGGATGTCCTTGTCCCATCGCGCACAAGCGACTCCTGTGGCGGGCCGGGCGCAGTGTACCGTGCCAGCGCCTCCGACACATTTGGTGCTTCCAGGTTAAGTGGGCATTGTGTCAAGAAGCAGTGCGGCTTGGTTGGGTTGTGTTTCGGAGGACTCTCGACCTTCGCCTCTCCAGAGTCCGTACGGGATTTGCCGTGATGAGACAAGAGTTATTTACATAATTATTCAGACCATTTGCCAAGATTGTGGTAAATTCAATTGATTGGACATGATTTGGAAAGGCACCTGTCTACAGTGCATTTGGGGAAGTATTCAGACCTTTTCCACATTTTGTTATCTTCTTCCTTGTTGCCTTATTCTAAAATGGATTCAATTGTTTTTTTCCCCCTTCATCAAGTCAACACACAATACCCCATAATGACAACTATAAAACAGGTTTTAGACATTTTTGCAAAAAAAAGAAAAACGGAAATATCACATTTATATAAGTTACTCAGGACTTTGTTGAAGCACTTTTGGCAGCGATTACAGCCTTGTTATGACGCTGCAAGCTTGGCACCCTTGTATTCGGGGAACACCTGTATTTGGGGAACACCTGTATTTTGGGAACACCTGTATTTTGGGAGTTTCTCCCATTCTTCTCTGCAGATCCTTTCAAGCTCTATCAGGTTGAATAAGGAGTGTCGCTGCACAGCTATTTTCAGGTATCTCCAGACATGTTTTATCAAGTTCAAGTCCGGGCTCTGGCTGTGCCACTCAAGGACATTCAGAGACTTGTCCCGAAGCCACTCCTGTGTTGTTTTGGCTGTGTGCTTAGGACTCGTTGTCCTGTTGGAAGGTGAACCTTCGCCCCAGTCTGAGGTCCTGAGGTGTCTGGAGCAGGTTTTCATCAAAGATCTCTCTGTACTTTGCTCTGTTCATCTTTCCCTTGATCCTGACTAGTCTCCCAGTCCCTGCCGCTGAAAAACATCACCACAGCATGATGCTGCCACCACCATGCTTCACCGTAGGGATGGTGCCAGGTTTCCTCCAGACGTGACGCTTGGCATTCAGGTCAAAGAATTCAATCTTGGTTTCCACAGACCAGAGAATCTTGTTTCTCATGGTCTGAGAGTCCTTTAGGTGCCTTTTGGCAAACTACAAGCGGGCTGTCATGTGCCTTTTACTAAGGAGTGGTTTCCATCTGGCCACTCTACCGTAAAGGCCTGATTGGTGGAGTGCTGCAGAGATGGTTGTCCTTTTGGAAGGTTCTCCCATCTCCACAGAGGAACTCTGGAGCTCTGTCAGAGTGACCATCAGGTTCTTAGTCAACTCTCTGACCAAGGCCCTTCTCCTCCGATTGCTCAGTTTGGCCGGGCGGCCAGTTCTAGGAAGAGTTTTGGTGGCTCCAAACTTCTTCCATTTAAGAATGACGGAGGCCACTGTGTTCTTGGGGACCTTCAATACTGCAGCAATGTTTTGGTACCCTTCCCCAGATCTGTGCCCTGACACAATCCTGTCTACAAACAATTCCTTCGACCTCATTGCTTGATTTTTGCTCTGACATGCACTGTCAACTGTGGGACCTTATATAGACAGGTGTGTGTCTTTCCAAATCATGTCCAATCAATTGAATTTAGCACAGGTGGACACCAATCAAATTGTAGAAACATCTCATGGATGATCAATGGAAACATTTTTAATTTTGCCCAAAAATCTTTAAACCTGTTTTCACTTTGTCATTATGGGGTATTGTGTGTAGATTGATGAGGAAAAAATGTGAAGTTAATACATTTTAGAATAAGGCTGTAATGTGGAAAAAGTCAAGGGATCTGAATAGTTTCCGAATACAGTGTATGTAAGGTCCCACACTTGACAGTCTTCTGACAGGTGACATCACTCTTACACAATGGTCACCCCTCAACCAAATTCTTATTCACAATAATGGCCTGAAAAAAACAGAGATAGACAGAAATCCCATTTAATTGATTAATAGTTTGAATTCTATATACAAGTCCATGGATACAGTACCATACAATTCTAGGGCAGCCGATATGTAACTTGTGTTTCACTTCCTCATGATCACAGCAGGTTGAATTGCCATTGTTCAAGACAGCTTGGCAATGTAGCTGCAATAAATCAGTTTTTAACCGTGATCGCTGATTGTGATAATATATTACTCTAAAATACTACAGAAAATTAGAACTACCTGGACTGATGACGCATCAATGCAACACATGGGCGTATTATACTTTGCTTGAAAAATGTACACTACCGTTCAAAAGTTTGTGGTCACTTAGAAATGTCCTTGTTATTGAAAGAAAATCACGTTTTTGGTCCATTAAAATAACATCAAATTGATCAGAAATACAGTGTAGACATTGTTAATGTTGTAAATTACTATTGTAACTCGAAACGGCAGATTTCTAATGGAATATCTACATAGGCGTACAGAGGCCCATTATCAGCAACCATCACTTCTGTGTTCCAATGGCACGTTGTGTTAGCTAATCCAAGTTTATCATTTTAAAAGGCTAATTGATCATTAGAAAACACTTTTGCAATGATGTTAGCACAGCTGGAAACTTGTATTGATTAAAGAAGCAATAAAACTGGTCTTCTTTAGACTAGTTGAGTATCTGGAGCATCAGAATTTGTGGGTTGAATTACAGGCTCAAAATGGCCAGAAAAAAAGAACTTTCTTCTGAAACTCGTCAGTCTATTCTAGTTCTGAGGAATGAAGGCTTTTCCATGCGAGAAATTGCCAAGAAACTGAAGATCTCGTACACCGCTGTGCACCAGGAAATCTTAAGTCTTATTACATCCAGCCGGGAGGAACTGTTGGATATAAGAGCAACGTCTCAACTTACCAACATTACGACCAGGAATACAACTTTCCTGAAGTGATGGTTGGTGATAATGGGCCTTTGAACGCCTATATAGATATTCCATTAAAAATCTGCTGTTTCCAGCTACAATAGTCATTTACAACATTAACAATGTCTACACTGTATTTCTGATCAATTTGATGTTATTTTAATGGACAATTTTTTTTGCTTTTCTTTCAAAAACAAGGACATTTCTAAGTGACCCCAAACTTTTGAATGGTAGTGAACATCATTTTGATTCACTATTTCCCCCAGTGAAATCAAAAGAGTGGTTTTGTCTCCATGTTTTTTTATCAAGAACATTTAGAAAGTTTTTGTCTTTGAGAGAACATGTGACTGATTAAGATGTTGTTACTTAAAAATGTATAAAAATATGTTATATATGGAGTATATATACAGTATTTATATTGAAAAGACTGCAGATACACATATAGAATTATGTGTAAAAAAAGCTTACTGTGACTTCTGTTGTTACTGCAGTTTCTGCAAGCAGTACCTCAAAGGCATCTACAGAAATCTCTTCAACCTCAGAACAACTTTCAATTACAGAAATCCCTGTAACTGCTACAGAAAATCCAAGCACCACTGATGCTGTAACTACAGCCGAAACAAGTACTACTGATGCTGTATCTACAGCCGAAACAAGTACTACTGATGCTGTATCTACAGCCGAAACAAGTACTACTGATGCAGTAACAACAGCCAAACCAAGAACTACTGTTGATGTAACTACATCCAAAAAAGGCACTGTTGATGTTGGTACTACTTCCAATCCAGGAACTCCTGATGTTGTAACTACAGCCAATCCAGGAACTCCTGATGTTGTAACTACAGCCAATCCAGGCACTCCTGATGTTGTAACTACAGCCAATCCAGGCAAACCCGATGCTGTAACTACAGTAAATTCAGGCAAACCTGATGTTGTAACTACAGTCAATTCAGAAACACCTGATGTTGTAACTACAAAACATACTGGCACATCCAATGTTGTAACTACAGCCAATCCAGGCACTCCCGATGTTGTAACTACAGCCAATCCAGGCACTCCAAATGCTGTAACTACAGCCAAACCTGATGTTGTAATTACTGCAAATCCAGGGACTACTGAAGTTGTAACTACAGCCAATCAATGCATTTCTGATTTTGTAACTACAGCCTATTTAGGCACACCCAATGTTGTAACTAAAGCCAATCCAGGCACTTCCAATGATGTAACTACAGCCATTTCAGGCACACCTGTTGTAAATACAGCCAATCCAGGCACACCTGATGTTGTAACAACAGCCAATCCAGGCACACCTGATGTTGTATCTACAGCTAATCCAGGCACTCCTGACGTTGTAACTACAGCCAATGCATTTAAATCCGATGTTGTGACGACAGCCAATCCAGGCACTCCTGACGCTGTAACTACAGCCAATCCAGGCACTTCGAATGATGTAACTACAGCCAATCCAGGCACTCCTGACGCTGTAACTACAGCCAATCCAGTCACTCCCAATGCCATTACTACAGCCAATACAGGCACACCTGATGTTGTAACTACAACCAATCCATGCACTCCTGATGCTGTAACTACAGCCAATCCAGTCACTCCCAATGCCATTACTACAGCCAATTCAGGCACTTCCGATGTTGTAACTACAGCCAATCCAGGCACACCTGATGTTGTACATAGAGCCAATCCCGTTACACCTGATGGTGTATCTACTGCAAATCCAGGCACACCTGATATTGTAACTACAGCCAATTCAGGCACAGCAGATGCTATAACTACAGCCAATCAAGTCACACCCGATGTTGTATCTACAGCCAATCCAATTACACCTGATGTTGTAACTACAGTATATTCAGCTACAACTAATGTTGTAACTACAGCCAATCCAGGCTCTCCCGATGTCGTAACTACAGCCAATCCAGGCACTCCCGATGTTGTAACTACAGCCAATACAGTCAGACCTGATGTTGTAACTACAGTCAATCCAATTACACCTGATGTTGTAACTACAGCCAATCCAGGCACACCCGATGTTGTAACTACAGCCAATCCAATTACACCTGATGTCGTAACTACAGCCAATCCAGGCACACCTGATGTTGTAACTACAGCCAATACAGTCACACCTGATGTTGTAACTACAGTCAATTCAGGCACACCCGATGTCGTAACTACAGCTATTCCATGCTCTCCCGATGTCGTAACTACAGCCAATCCAGGCACACCTGATGTTGTAACTACAGCCAATCCAAGCACACCTGATGTTGTAACTACAGCCAATCCAGGCACTCCCGATGTTGTAACTACAGTCACACCTGATGTTGTAACTACAGCCAATCCAGGCTCTCCCGATGTCGTAACTACAGCCAATCCAGGCACACCTGATGTTGTAACTACAGCCAATCCAAGCACACCTGATGTTGTAACTACAGCCAATTCAGGCACTCCCGATGTTGTAACTACAGTCACACCTGATGTTGTAACTACAGCCAATCCAGGCACACCTGATGCTGTAACTACAGCCAATACAGTCACACCTGATGTTGTAACTACAGCCAATACAGTCACTCCTGATAGTGTATCTACAGTCAATTCAGGCACTCCAAATGTTGTAACTACAGTCACACCTGAGGTTGTAACAACAGTCAATTCAGGAACTCCTGATGTTGCATCTACAGCCAATCTAGGCACTCCCAATGCTGTAACTACAGCCAATCTAGGCACTCCCAATGCTGTAACTACAGCCAATCCAGGCACACCTGATGTTGTAACTACAGCCAATCCAGGCACACCTGATGTTGTAACTACAGCAAATCCAGGGACTCCTGATGTTGTAACAACAGTCACACCTGATGTTGTAACTACAGTCAATTCAGAAACAACTGATTTTGTAACTACAGCCAATCCAGGCACTACCAATGCTGTAACTAGAGCCAATCCAGGCACACCTGATGTAGTATCTACAGCCAATCCAGGCACACTTGATGTTGTATCTACAGCCAATCCAGGCACACCTTATGGTGTAACTACAGCCAATTCAGGGACTCCTGATGTTGTAACTACAGTCACACCTGATGTTGTAACTACAGTCAATTCAGAAACAACTGATTTTGTAACTACAGCCAATCCAGGCACAACCAATGCTGTAACTAGAGCCAATCCAGGCACACCTGATGTAGTATCTACAGCCAATCCAGGCACACCTGATGTTGTATCTACAGCCAATCCAGGCACCCCTGATGTTGTAACTACAGCCAATTCAGGGACTACCAACGCTGTAACTACAGCCAATACAGTCACACCTGATGTTGTAACAACAGCCAATTCAGACACTCCTGATTTTGTAAATACAGCCAATCCAGGCGCTCCCGATGTTGTAACTACAGCCAATCCAGGCACTCCAAATGTTGTAACTACAGTCACACCTGATGTTGTAACTACAGGCACTTCAGGCACTACCAACGCTGTAACTACAGCAAATACAGTCACACCTGATGTTGTAACAACAGCAAATTCAGGCACTCCTGATTTTGTAAATACAGCCAATCCAGGCGCTCCCGATGTTGTAACTACAGCCAATCCAGGCACTCCAAATGCTGTAACTACAGCCAAACCTGATGTTGTAAATACTGCAAATCCAGGGACTACTGAAGTTGTAACTACAGCCAATCAATGCATTTCTGATTTTGTAACTACAGCCAATCCAGGCACTTCCGATGTTGCAACTACAGCCAATCCAGGCACTCCTGATGTTGTAACTAAAGCCTATTTAGGCACACCCAATGTTGTAACTACAGCCAATCCAGGCACTCCTGACGCTGTAACTACACCCAATCCAGGCACTTCCAATGATGTAACTACAGCCAATCCAGGCACTCCTGACGCTGTAACTACAGCCAATCCAGGCACTTCCAATGATGTAACTACAGCCATTTCAGGCACACCTGATGTTGTTAATACAGACAATTCAGGCACTCCCAATGCCATTACTACAGCCAATACAGGCACACCTGATGTTGTAACTACAACCAATCCATGCACTCCTGATGTTGTAACTACAGCCAATCCAGTTACACCTGATGTTGTAACTACAGCCAATCCAGTCACATCGGATGTTGTATCTACAGCCAATCCAATTACACATGATGTTGTAACTACAGCCAATCCAGGCACACCTGATATTGTACATACAGCCAATCCCGTTACACCTGATGGTGTATCTACTGCAAATCCAGGCACACCTGATATTGTAACTATAGCCAATTCAGGCACACCCGATGCTATAACTACAGCCAATCAAGTCACACCCGATGTTGTATCTACAGCCAATCCAATTACACCTGATGTTGTAACTACAGTATATTCAGCTACAACTGATGTTGTAACTACAGCCAATCCAAGCTCTCCTGATGTTGTAACTACAGATCATCCAGGCACACCTGATGTTGTAACTACAGCCAATCCAGTCACACCCGATGTTGTAACTACAGCCAATCCAGGCACACCTGATGTTGTAACTACAGCCAATCCAAGCACACCTGATGTTGTAACTACAGCCAATCCAGGCACACCTGATGCTGTATCTACAGTCAATTTAGAAACAACTGATTTTGTAACTACAGCAAATCCAGGCACACCTGATATTGTAACTACAGCCAATTCAGGCACAGCAGATGCTATAACTACAGCCAATCAAGTCACACCCGATGTTGTATCTACAGCCAATCCAATTACACCTGATGTCGTAACTACAGCCAATCCAGGCACACCTGATGTTGTAACTACAGCCAATACAGTCACACCTGATGTTGTAACTACAGTCAATTCAGGCACTCCCGATGTCGTAACTACAGCTATTCCATGCTCTCCCGATGTCGTAACTACAGCCAATCCAGGCACACCTGATGTTGTAACTACAGCCAATCCAAGCACACCTGATGTTGTAACTACAGCCAATCCAGGCACTCCCGATGTTGTAACTACAGTCACACCTGATGTTGTAACTACAGCCAATCCAGGCTCTCCCGATGTCGTAACTACAGCCAATCCAGGCACACCTGATGTTGTAACTACAGCCAATCCAAGCACACCTGATGTTGTAACTACAGCCAATTCAGGCACTCCCGATGTTGTAACTACAGTCACACCTGATGTTGTAACTACAGCCAATCCAGGCACACCTGATGCTGTAACTACAGCCAATACAGTCACACCTGATGTTGTAACTACAGCCAATACAGTCACTCCTGATAGTGTATCTACAGTCAATTCAGGCACTCCAAATGTTGTAACTACAGTCACACCTGAGGTTGTAACAACAGTCAATTCAGGAACTCCTGATGTTGCATCTACAGCCAATCTAGGCACTCCCAATGCTGTAACTACAGCCAATCTAGGCACTCCCAATGCTGTAACTACAGCCAATCCAGGCACACCTGATGTTGTAACTACAGCCAATCCAGGCACACCTGATGTTGTAACTACAGCAAATCCAGGGACTCCTGATGTTGTAACAACAGTCACACCTGATGTTGTAACTACAGTCAATTCAGAAACAACTGATTTTGTAACTACAGCCAATCCAGGCACTACCAATGCTGTAACTAGAGCCAATCCAGGCACACCTGATGTAGTATCTACAGCCAATCCAGGCACACTTGATGTTGTATCTACAGCCAATCCAGGCACACCTTATGGTGTAACTACAGCCAATTCAGGGACTCCTGATGTTGTAACTACAGTCACACCTGATGTTGTAACTACAGTCAATTCAGAAACAACTGATTTTGTAACTACAGCCAATCCAGGCACAACCAATGCTGTAACTAGAGCCAATCCAGGCACACCTGATGTAGTATCTACAGCCAATCCAGGCACACCTGATGTTGTATCTACAGCCAATCCAGGCACCCCTGATGTTGTAACTACAGCCAATTCAGGGACTACCAACGCTGTAACTACAGCCAATACAGTCACACCTGATGTTGTAACAACAGCCAATTCAGACACTCCTGATTTTGTAAATACAGCCAATCCAGGCGCTCCCGATGTTGTAACTACAGCCAATCCAGGCACTCCAAATGTTGTAACTACAGTCACACCTGATGTTGTAACTACAGGCACTCCAGGCACTACCAACGCTGTAACTACAGCCAATACAGTCACACCTGATGTTGTAACAACAGCCAATTCAGGCACTCCTGATTTTGTAAATACAGCCAATCCAGGCGCTCCCGATGTTGTAACTACAGCCAATCCAGGCACTCCAAATGCTGTAACTACAGCCAAACCTGATGTTGTAAATACTGCAAATCCAGGGACTACTGAAGTTGTAACTACAGCCAATCAATGCATTTCTGATTTTGTAACTACAGCCAATCCAGGCACTTCCGATGTTGCAACTACAGCCAATCCAGGCACTCCTGATGTTGTAACTAAAGCCTATTTAGGCACACCCAATGTTGTAACTACAGCCAATCCAGGCACTCCTGACGCTGTAACTACACCCAATCCAGGCACTTCCAATGATGTAACTACAGCCAATCCAGGCACTCCTGACGCTGTAACTACAGCCAATCCAGGCACTTCCAATGATGTAACTACAGCCATTTCAGGCACACCTGATGTTGTTAATACAGACAATTCAGGCACTCCCAATGCCATTACTACAGCCAATACAGGCACACCTGATGTTGTAACTACAACCAATCCATGCACTCCTGATGTTGTAACTACAGCCAATCCAGTTACACCTGATGTTGTAACTACAGCCAATCCAGTCACATCGGATGTTGTATCTACAGCCAATCCAATTACACATGATGTTGTAACTACAGCCAATCCAGGCACACCTGATGTTGTACATACAGCCAATCCCGTTACACCTGATGGTGTATCTACTGCAAATCCAGGCACACCTGATATTGTAACTATAGCCAATTCAGGCACACCCGATGCTATAACTACAGCCAATCAAGTCACACCCGATGTTGTATCTACAGCCAATCCAATTACACCTGATGTTGTAACTACAGTATATTCAGCTACAACTGATGTTGTAACTACAGCCAATCCAAGCTCTCCTGATGTTGTAACTACAGATCATCCAGGCACACCTGATGTTGTAACTACAGCCAATCCAGTCACACCCGATGTTGTAACTACAGCCAATCCAGGCACACCTGATGTTGTAACTACAGCCAATCCAAGCACACCTGATGTTGTAACTACAGCCAATCCAGGCACACCTGATGCTGTATCTACAGTCAATTTAGAAACAACTGATTTTGTAACTACAGCAAATCCAGGCACCCCTGATGTTGTAACTACAGTCACACCTGATGTTGTTACTACAGTCAATTCAGCAAAAAATAATTTTGTATCGACAGCCAATCCAGGCTCTCCCGATGTCGTAACTACAGCCAATCCAGGCACACCTGATGTTGTAACTACAGCCAATCCAGGCACACCTGATGCTGTATCTACAGCCAATCCAGGCTCTCCCGATGTCGTAACTACAGCCAATCCAGGCACACCTGATGTTGTAACTACAGCCAATCCAGGCACACCTGATGTTGTAACTACAGCCAATACAGGTACACCTGATGTTGTAACTACAGCCAATCCAGGCACTCCCAATGTTGTAACTACAGCTAATCCATGCTCTCCCAATGTTGTACCTACAGCTAATCCAGGCACACTTGATGTTGTAACTACAGCCAATCCAGGCACTCCCAATGTTGTAACTACAGCTAATCCATGCTCTCCCAATGTTGTACCTACAGCTAATCCAGGCACACCTGATGTTGTAACTACAGCCAATCCAGGCACACCTGATGTTGTAACTACAGCCAATCCAGGCACACCTGATGTTATAACTACAGCCAATCCAGTCACACCTGACGTTGTGACTACAGCCAATCCAGGCACACCTGATGTTGTAACTACAGTCAATTCAGAAACAACTGATTTTGTAACTACAGCCAATCCAGGCACCCCTGATGTTGTAACTACAGTCACACCTGATGTTGTTACTACAGTCAATTCAGAAAAAAATTATTTTGTAACTACAGCAAATCCAGGCACCCCTGATGTTGTAACTACAGTCACACCTGATGTTGTTACTACAGTCAATTCAGAAAAAACTGATTTTGTATCTACAGCCAATCCAGGCTCTCCCGATGTCGTAACTACAGCCAATCCAGGCACACCTGATGTTGTAACTACAGCCAATCCAGGCTCTCCCGATGTCGTAACTACAGTCACACCTGATGTTGTAACTACAGTCACACCTGATGTTGTAACTACAGGCACTTCAGGCACTACCAATGCTGTAACTACAGCCAATACAGTCACACATGATGTTGTAACTACAGTCAATCCAGGCACTCCTGATAGTGTATCTACAGTCAATTCAGGCACACCTGATGTTGTAACAACAGTCACACCTGATGTTGTAACAACAGTCAATACAGGAACTCCTGATGTTGTAACTACAGCCAATCCATGCTCTCCCAATGTCGTAACTACAGCTAATCCAGGCACACCTGATGTTGTAACTACAGTCACACCTGATGTTGTAACTACAGTCAATTCAGAAACAACTGATTTTGTAACTACAGCCAATCCAGGCACTACCAATGCTGTAACTAGAACCAATCCAGGCACACCTGATGTAGTATCTACAGCCAATCCAGGCACACCTGATGTTGTATCTACAGCCAATCCAGGCACACCTGATTTTGTAACTACAGCCAATCCAGGCACTACCAATGCTGTAACTAGAGCCAATCCAGGCACACCTGATGTAGTATCTACAGCCAATACAGGCACACCTGATGTTGTAACAACAGCCAATTCAGGCACACCCGATGTCGTAACTACAGCTAATCCAGGCAGACCTAATGTTGTAACTACAGGCAATCCAGGCACACCCGATGTTGTAACTACAGTCAATTCAGGCACTCCTAATGTTGTAACTACAGTCACACCTGATGTTTTAACAACAGCCAATCCAGTCACACCTGATATCGTAACTACAGCCAATCCAGGCACACCTGATGTTGTAACTACAGCCAATCTAGGAACTCCCAATGCTGTAACTACAGCCAATCCAGGCACTCCCGATGTCGTAACTACAGCCAATCCAGGCTCTCCCGATGTCGTAACTACAACTAATCCGTGCATACCTGATGTTGTAACTACAGCCAATCCAGGCACACCTGATGTTGTAACAACAGCCAATTCAGGCACTCCTGATGTTGTAAATACAGCCAATCCAGGCTCTCCCGATGTCGTAACTACAGCCAATCCAGGCTCTCCCGATGTCGAAACAACAGCTAATCCAGGCACACCTGATGTTGTAACTACAGCCAATCCAGGCACACCTGATGTTGTAACTACAGCCAATCCAGGCACACCTGATGTTATAACTACAGCCAATCCAGTCACACCTGACGTTGTGACTACAGCCAATCCAGGCACACCTGATGTTGTAACTACAGTCAATTCAGAAACAACTGATTTTGTAACTGCAGCCAATCCAGGCACCCCTGATGTTGTAACTACAGTCACACCTGATGTTGTTACTACAGTCAATTCAGAAAAAACTGATTTTGTAACTACAGCAAATCAAGGCACCCCTGATGTTGTAACTACAGTCACACCTGATGTTGTTACTACAGTCAATTCAGAAAAAACTGATTTTGTATCTACAGCCAATCCAGGCTCTCCCGATGTCGTAACTACAGCCAATCCAGGCACACCTGATGTTGTAACTACAGCCAATCCAGGCTCTCCCGATGTCGTAACTACAGTCACACCTGATGTTGTAACTACAGTCACACCTGATGTTGTAACTACAGGCACTTCAGGCACTACCAATGCTGTAACTACAGCCAATACAGTCACACCTGATGTTGTAACTACAGTCAATCCAGGCACTCCTGATAGTGTATCTACAGTCAATTCAGGCACACCTGATGTTGTAACAACAGTCACACCTGATGTTGTAACAACAGTCAATACAGGAACTCCTGATGTTGTAACTACAGCCAATCCATGCTCTCCCAATGTCGTAACTACAGCTAATCCAGGCACACCTGATGTTGTAACTACAGTCACACCTGATGTTGTAACTACAGTCAATTCAGAAACAACTGATTTTGTAACTACAGCCAATCCAGGCACTACCAATGCTGTAACTAGAACCAATCCAGGCACACCTGATGTAGTATCTACAGCCAATCCAGGCACACCTGATGTTGTATCTACAGCCAATCCAGGCTCTCCCGATGTCGTAACTACAGCCAATCCAGGCTCTCCCGATGTCGAAACAACAGCTAATCCAGGCACACCTGATGTTGTAACTACAGCCAATCCAGGCACACCTGATGTTGTAACTACAGCCAATCCAGGCACACCTGATGTTATAACTACAGCCAATCCAGTCACACCTGACGTTGTGACTACAGCCAATCCAGGCACACCTGATGTTGTAACTACAGTCAATTCAGAAACAACTGATTTTGTAACTGCAGCCAATCCAGGCACCCCTGATGTTGTAACTACAGTCACACCTGATGTTGTTACTACAGTCAATTCAGAAAAAACTGATTTTGTAACTACAGCAAATCAAGGCACCCCTGATGTTGTAACTACAGTCACACCTGATGTTGTTACTACAGTCAATTCAGAAAAAGCTGATTTTGTATCTACAGCCAATCCAGGCTCTCCCGATGTCGTAACTACAGCCAATCCAGGCACACCTGATGTTGTAACTACAGCCAATCCAGGCTCTCCCGATGTCGTAACTACAGTCACACCTGATGTTGTAACTACAGTCACACCTGATGTTGTAACTACAGGCACTTCAGGCACTACCAATGCTGTAACTACAGCCAATACAGTCACACCTGATGTTGTAACTACAGTCAATCCAGGCACTCCTGATAGTGTATCTACAGTCAATTCAGGCACACCTGATGTTGTAACAACAGTCACACCTGATGTTGTAACAACAGTCAATACAGGAACTCCTGATGTTGTAACTACAGCCAATCCATGCTCTCCCAATGTCGTAACTACAGCTAATCCAGGCACACCTGATGTTGTAACTACAGTCACACCTGATGTTGTAACTACAGTCAATTCAGAAACAACTGATTTTGTACCTACAGCCAATCCAGGCACTAACAATGCTGTAACTAGAACCAATCCAGGCACACCTGATGTAGTATCTACAGCCAATCCAGGCACACCTGATGTTGTATCTACAGCCAATCCAGGCACACCTGATTTTGTAACTACAGCCAATCCAGGCACTACCAATGCTGTAACTAGAGCCAATCCAGGCACACCTGATGTAGTATCTACAGCCAATACAGGCACACCTGATGTTGTAACAACAGCCAATTCAGGCACACCCGATGTCGTAACTACAGCTAATCCAGGCAGACCTAATGTTGTAACTACAGGCAATCCAGGCACACCCGATGTTGTAACTACAGTCAATTCAGGCACTCCTAATGTTGTAACTACAGTCACACCTGATGTTTTAACAACAGCCAATCCAGTCACACCTGATATCGTAACTACAGCCAATCCAGGCACACCTGATGTTGTAACTACAGCCAATCTAGGAACTCCCAATGCTGTAACTACAGCCAATCCAGGCACTCCCGATGTCGTAACTACAGCCAATCCAGGCTCTCCCGATGTCGTAACTACAACTAATCCGTGCATACCTGATGTTGTAACTACAGCCAATCCAGGCACACCTGATGTTGTAACAACAGCCAATTCAGGCACTCCTGATGTTGTAAATACAGCCAATCCAGGCTCTCCCGATGTCGTAACTACAGCCAATCCAGGCTCTCCCGATGTCGAAACAACAGCCAATCCAGTCACACCTGATGTCGTAACTACAGCCAATCCAGGCACACCTGATGTTGTAACTACAGCCAATCTAGGAACTTCCAATGCTGTAACTACAGCCAATCCAGGCACACCTGATGTCGTAACTACAGCCAATCCAGGCACACCCGATGTCGTAACTACAGCCAATCCAGGCACACCTGATGTTGTAACTACAGCCAATCTAGGAACTCCCAATGCTGTAACTACAGCCAATCCAGGCACACCTGATGTTGTAACTACAGCCAATCCAGGCACAACTGATGCTGTAACTACAGCCAATCCAGGCACACCTGATGTTGTAACTACAGTCACACCTGATGTTGTAACAACAGTCAATACAGGAACTCCTGATCTTGTAACTACAGCCAATCCATGCTCTCCCAATGTCGTAACTACAGCTAATCCAGGCACACCTGATGTAACTACAGTCACACCTGATGTTGTAACTACAGTCAATTCAGAAACAACTGATTTTGTAACTACAGCCAATCCAGGCACTACCAATGCTGTAACTAGAGCCAATCCAGGCACACCTGATGTAGTATCTACAGCCAATCCAGGCACACCTGATGTTGTATCTACAGCCAATCCAGGCACACCTGATTTTGTAACTACAGCCAATCCAGGCACTACCAATGCTGTAACTAGAGCCAATCCAGGCACACCTGATGTAGTATCTACAGCCAATACAGTCACACCTGATGTCGTAACTACAGCCAATCCAGGCACACCCGATGTTGTAACTACAGTCAATTCAGGCACTCCCAATGTTGTAACTACAGTCACACCTGATGTTTTAACAACAGCCAATCCAGTCACACCTAATGTCGTAACTACAGCCAATCCAGGCACACCTGATGTTGTAACTACAGCCAATCTAGGAACTCCCAATGCTGTAACTACAGCCAATCCAGGCAATCCCGATGTCGTAACTACAGCCAATCCAGGCTCTCCCGATGTCGTAACTACAACTAATCCATGCATACCTGATGTTGTAACTACAGCCAATCCAGTCACACCTGATGTCGTACCTACAGCCAATCCAGGCACACCTGATGCTGTAACTACAGCCAATCCAGGCACACCTGATGTTGTAACTACAGTCACACCTGATGTTGTAACAACAGTCAATACAGAAACTCCTGATGTTGTAACTACAGCCAATCCATGCTCTCCCAATGTCGTAACTACAGCTAATCCAGGCACACCTGATGTAACTACAGTCACACCTGATGTTGTAACTACAGTCAATTCAGAAACAACTGATTTTGTAACTACAGCCAATCCAGGCACTACCAATGCTGTAACTAGAGCCAATCCAGGCACACCTGATGTAGTATCTACAGCCAATACAGTCACACCTGATGTCGTAACTAATGCCAATCCAGGCACACCCGATGTTGTAACTACAGTCAATTCAGGCACTCCCAATGTTGTAACTACAGTCACACCTGATGTTTTAACAACAGCCAATCCGGTCACACCTGATGTCGTAACTACAGCCAATCCAGGCACACCTGATGTTGTAACTACAGCCAATCTAGGAACTCCCAATGCTGTAACTACAGCCAATCCAGGCACTCCCGATGTCGTAACTACAGCCAATCCAGGCTCTCCCGATGTCGTAACTACAATTAATCCATGCATACCTGATGTTGTAACTACAGCCAATCCAGTCACACCTGATGTCGTAACTACAGCCAATCCAGGCACACCTGATGTTGTAACTACAGCCAATCCAGTCACACCTGATGTCGTAACTACAGCCAATCCAGGCACACCCGATGTTGTAACTACAGCCAATCCAGGCACTACCAATGTTGTAATTACAGCTAATCCATACTCTCCCAATGTTGTACCTACAGCTAATCCAGGCACACCTGATGCTGTAACTACAGCCAATCCAGGCACTCCCAATGTTGTAACTACAGCCAATCCAGGCACACCTGATGCTGTAACTACTGCCAATTCAGGCACACCTGATGTTGTAACTACAGCCAATCCAGGCACACCTGATGCTGTAACTACAGCCAATCCAGGCACACCTGATGTTGTAACTACAGCCAATCCAGGCACTCCCAATGTTGTAACTACAGTCACACCCGATGTTTTAACAACAGCCAATCCAGGCACACCTGATGTTGTAACTACAACCAATCCAGGGACTCCCGATGTTGTAACTACAGCCAATCCAGGCACACCTGATGTTGTAACTACAGCCAATCCAGGCACACCTGATGTTGTAACTACTGCCAATCCAGTCACACCTGATGTTGTAACTACAGCCAATCCAGGCACACCTGATGTTGTAACTACAGCCAATCCAGGCACACCTGATGTTGTAACTACTGCCAATCCAGTCACACCTGATGTTGTATCTACAGCCAATCCAGGCACTACCAATGCTGTAACTACAGCAAATCCAGGCACTCCCGATGTCGTAACTACAGCTAATCCAGGCACTCCTGATGTTGTAACTACAGTCAATTCAGAAACAACTGATTTTGTAACTGCAGCAAATCCAGGCACCCCTGATGTTGTAACTACAGTCACACCTGATGTTGTAACTACAGGCACTCCAGTCACACCTGATGTTGTAACAACAGCCAATTCATGCACTCCTGATGTTGTAACTACAGCCAATCCAGTTACTCCCGATATCGTAACTACAGCTAATCCAGTTACTCCCGGTATCGTAACTACAGCTAATCCAGGCACACCTGATGTTGCAGCTACAGCCAATCCAGGCACACCTGATGTTGCAGCTACAGCCAATCCAGGCACTCCCAATGTTGTAACTACAGTCACACTTGATGTTTTAACAACAGCCAATCCAGTCACACCTGATGTCGTAACTACAGCTAATCCATGCTCTCCCAATGTTGTAACTACAGCTAATCCAGGCACACCTGATGTTGTAACTACAGCCAATTCAGGCACTCCCAATGTTGTAACTACAGCTAATCCAGGCACACCTGATGTTGTAACTACAGCCAATCCAGGCACACCTGATGTTGTAACTACAGCCAATCTAGGAACTCCCAATGCTGTAACTATAGCCAATCCAGGCACTCCCGATGTCGTAACTTCAGCTAATCCATCCTCTCCCAATGTTGTAACTACAGCTAATCCAGGCACACCTGATGTTGTAACTACAGCCAATCCAGGCACACCTGATGTTGTAACTACAGCCAATCTAGGAACTCCCAATGCTGTAACTATAGCCAATCCAGGCACTCCCGATGTCGTAACTACAGCTAATCCATGCTCTCCCAATGTTGTAACTACAGCTAATCCAGGCACACCTGATGTTGTAACTACAGCCAATCCAGGCACTCCCGATGTTGTAACTACAGCCAATCCAGGCACACCTGATGCTGTAACTACAGCCAATCCAGGCACTACTGATGCTGGACCTATAGCCGGACCAGGTACTGCTGATTCTGGAACTACAGCCGGACCAGGTACTGCTGATCCTGGAACTACAGCCGGACCAGGTACTGCTGATCCTGGAACTACAGCCGGACCAGGTACTGCTGATCCTGGAACTACAGCCCTACAAGGTACTGCTGATCCTGAAACTACAGCCGGACAAGGTACTGCTGATCCTGAAACTACAGCCGGACAAGGTACTGCTGATCCTGAAACTACAGCCGGACAATGTACTGCTGATCCTGAAACTACTGCCGGACAAGGTACTGCTGATCCTGAAACTACAGCCGGACCAGGTACTGCTGATCCTGAAACTACAGCCGGACCAGGTACTGCTGATCCTGGAACTACAGCCGGACCAGGTACTGCTGATCCTGGAACTACAGCCGGTCCAGGTACTGCTGATCCTGAAACTACAGCCGGACAAGGTACTGCTGATCCTGAAACTACAGCCGAACAAGGTACTGCTGATCCTGAAACTACATCCAGACCAGGTACTGCTGATCCTGGAACTACAGCCGGACAAAGTACTGCTGATTATGAAACTACAGCCGGGCCAAGTACTGCTGATCCTGGAACTACAGCCGGACAAGGTACTGCTGATCCTGGAACCTCAGCCGGACCAGGTACTGCTGATCCTGAAACTACAGCCGGACCAGGTACTGCTGATCCTGGAACTACAGCCGGACCAAATCAAATCAAATCAAATTTTATTTGTCACATACACATGGTTAGCAGATGTTAATGCGAGTGTAGTGAAATGCTTGTGCTTCTAGTTCCGACAATGCAGTAATAACCAACAAGTAATCTAACCTAACAATTCCACAACTACTACCTTATACACACAAGTGTAAAGGGATAAAGAATATGTACATAAAGATATATGAATGAGTGATGGTACAGAACGGCATAGGCAAGATGCAGTAGATGGTATAGAGTACAGTATATACATATGAGATGAGTAATGTAGGGTATGTAAACATAAAGTGGCATAGTTTAAAGTGGCTAGTGATACATGTATTACATAAAGATGGCAAGATGCAGTAGATGATATAGAGTACAGTATATACATATGAGATGAGTAATGTAGGGTATGCAAACATTATATTAAGTGGCATTGTTTAATCACCAGGTACTGCTGATCCTGGAACTACAGCCGAACCAGGTACTGCTGATCCTGAAACTACAGCCGGACAATGTACTGCTGATCCTGAAACTACAGCCGAACCAGGTACTACTCATGCTGGAACTATTGCATTTCTCTCTCTCCCACTCTCTCTCTCTCTCTCTCGTAGGTAGTTTCAGACCCGTACTATGCTGTTAGCACGACAGGGGGAGGATACTGATAAAGCCCTCCACCAATGAGAAAAACAAGGAAAGGTAGAAAGGAAAAAATGAAGTCAGATGAAGTCTGGCGAGAAGAAACACAGCTACCACTATATCTCCTATCTGACAGCAGGCCTACGTTTGCTTGTCAATACACTGACCACACTTTATTACTAAGGTATGAAGACTATGTTCTGATATTTGTATATATATATCATATATATATATATATCCCTCTCTCAGGGTAAGAGGGAGGTGGGGAGGGAAGCAGAGGGAGAGAGAGAAATAACTTTGTCAGGGTAAGAGGGAGGTGGGGAGGGAAGCAGAGGGAGAGAGAAATAACTTTGTCAGGGTAAGAGGGAGGTGGGGAGGGAAGCAGAGGGATGCAGAGGGAGGCAGGGATGGTTAAAGGTGCTGATCCAGAGCTATTATCTAATTGCTGCTTCTATGCTGATTGGCTGAATACATCTCTCTCTCTCTCTCTCTCTCTCTCTCTCTCTCTCTCTCTCTCTCTCTAATAAATTTAAATAAATGCACACCGTTGATGAGTAATAGAGAGGTAGAGTAAGTGTGTGTCTGTGCCTGCGGTAGAGTATGTGTGTGTCTGTGCCTGCGGTAGAGTAAGTGTGTGTGGTGTGGTGTGTGTACTTGTGCAAAGTTGACTGATACTGCTGAGTTAGAGGGAGGGAGGGAGATATATTTTCTAATTAAAGAGAGTGCCTAGACTTACCCTGCCAGCACGCCTGCCCTCTCCTTTCTGCTGACGGCACACTGCGAAAAACACATCGCTAAAACACTAACATTCTTGTCCTTCAGGAACACATCGCTAAAACACTAACATTCTTGTCCATCAGAAACACACATCCATGCTCATGTACATACCCTTGCACGTGCACACATACACACACACAACCTTTCCTCTCTTATTTCATTTACATTTCCTTTTAGCTACAATCACCAACTCACTGTTTTTCTCTAACAAGCAATTTTGGGATCTGTGTTGAAACGTATCTATAGCAGAACAGCAATAATCAAATGCTCAAATATATTTACAGAACTTCTGATCATTTTCTTGCCTTAGTACTTGACTTACAGTGCATTCGGAAAGTTTTCAGACCCCTTCACTTTTTCCTCATTTTGTTATGTTACAGCCTTATTCTAAAATACATTCAATAGTTTTTTCCCCTCATCAATCTACACGCAGTACCCCATAATTACAAAGCAAAAACTGTTTTTCTATTTAGGGAGTTTCTCCTATTCTTCTCTGCAGATGCTTTCAAGTTCTGTCAGGTTGGATGGGGAGCGTCACCACACAGCTATTTTCAGGTCTCTTCAGAGATGTTCGATCGGGTTCAAGACCGGGCTCTGGCTGGGCCACTCAAGGACATTCAGAGACTTGTCCCGAAGCCACTCCTGTTTTGTCTTGGCTGTATGCTTAGGGTCGTTGTCCTTTTGGAAGGTGAACCTTCACCCGAGTCGGAGGTCCTGAGCGCTCTGGTGCAGGTTTTCATCAAAGATCTCTCTGTACTTTGCTCCGTTCCTCTTTCCCTCGATCCTGACTAGTCTCCCAGTCCCTGCCGCTGAAAAACATCCCCACAGCATGATGCTGCCACCACCATGCTTCACCGTAGGGATGGTGCCAGGTTTCCTCAAGACGTGACGCTTGGCATTCAGGCCAAAGAGTTCAGTCTTGGTTTCATCAGACCAGAGAATCTTGTTTCTCATAGTGTGAGAGTCCTTTAGGTGCCGGTTGGCAAACTCCAAGAGGTCTGTCATGTGCCTTTTACTGAGGAGTGGCTTCCGTCTGGCCACTCTACCAGAAAGGCCTGATTGGTGGAGTGCTGCAGAGATGGTTGTCCTTCTGGAAGGTTCTCCCATTTCCACAGAGGAACTCTGGAGCTCTGTCAGACTGACCATCAAGGCACTTCTCCTCCGATTGCTCAGTTTTGCCTGGCGGCCAGCTCTAGGAAGAGTCTTGGTGGCTCCAAACTTCTTCCATTTAAGAATTATTGCGGCCACTGTGTTCTTAGGGACCTTCAATGCTGCAGAAATGTTTTGGTACCCTTTCCCAGATCTGTGCCCTGACACAATCCTGTCTTGGAGCTCTACGGACAATTCCTTCAAACTCATGGATTGGTTTTTGCTCTGACATGCACTGTCAACTGTAGGACCTTAAATAGACAGGTGTGTGCCTTACCATGTCCAATCAATTGAGTTTACCACAGGTGCACTCCAATCAAGTTGTAGAAACATCTTCAGGATGATCAATGGAAACAGGATGCATCTGAGCTCAATTTTCGAGTCTCATAGCAAAGTGTTCTGAATACTTATGTAAATAAGCTATTTCTGTTTTTTTATTTTTAATACATTTGCTAAATGTCTAAAACCCTGTTTTTGCTTTGTCATTATGGGGTATTGTGTGTAGATTGATGAGAAAAAACATCTATTTAATCAATTTTAGAATAAGGCTGTAAATTATAATTGTTTGGAAAAAGTGAAGGGGTCTGAATACTTTCCGAATGCACCGTACACATAAATAAATTAGCATTGGTCTAAGTGTGAAGGCTCTTCTCTTCAGTTCCATCCATAGAACCAGAATCCTTCTACTCTATTTCTATCATTCAAAACCCCTTCAAAATCTGAATTCTAGAACCTTTGGAGTCTCAAAGGTTCTGTTGGGAAATTGTAGGTCTGTTTTGCCTGCTGGCCTTGATAGAGACATGTGAAGGTTGTGCAGAAGGAAGGCAGTGCAAAGTGGATGACCGTGAATGCTTGTGATTGATTATGTGCCTCCTTGGAGACTGAACTATACAGCCTCTCCTTCAGCTCAAATATAAATTCAGCCTTACTCAATAACAACTATTACCCAATACACAAACACACAGAGACACACCCACTGAGGGAAAGAGAGAGAGAGAGAGAAAGGAGGAGAAAGAAGGAGAAGGGAAGGGAAGAACAGAAGAAGTCAGAGGGAGAAGAAATTAAGTGGGAGAGGGAGCAACAGAAGGAGAAAGAGGAAGAAGATAAGGGAGGAGAAGAGAGAGAGATTCAGGTTGGTGACAAGTATACTGTATGTAATGCAACAGAGATGGAGAGGGCAGGGATAAAGAGGAGGGCTTAGTGAGGGAGAGAGACATGGGAAAAGAAGACAGAGGGAAAAGAGGGAGGGAGGTTGAAGGAAACATAGATGGAGAAGATGAGAGCAGAGAGAGGGAGGTGTGTGTGTGTGTGTGTGTGTGTGTGTGTGTGTGTGTGTGTGTGTGTGTGTGTGTGTGTGTGTGTGTGTGTGTGTGTGTGTGTGTGTGTGTGTGTGTGTGTGTGTGTGTGTGTGTGTGTGTGTGTGTGTGTGTGTGTGTGTGCGTTGTAGTTGATGTAGGTAGGGGTAAAGTGACTATGCATAGATAATAAACAGCGAGTAGCAGCAGTGTAAAAACAAAAAGGGGGGGAGGGGTGTCAATGTAAATTGTCCAAGTGGCTATTTGATGGCAGTCTTATGGCTTGGAGGTAGAAGCCTGTTAGGGAGCCTTTTGGACCGAGACTTGGCGCTCCAGTACCGCTTGCCGTGCGGTAGCAGAGAACAGTCTATGACTTGGATTAATGGAGTCTTTGACAATTTTTTTGACCTTCCTCTGACACCGCCTAGTATATAAGTCCAGGATGTCAGGAAGCTTGGCCCCAGTGATGTCCTGGGCCATACGCACTACCCTCTGTAGCGCTTTACGGTCGGTTGCCAAGCAGTTGCCATACCAGGCGGTGATGTAATCGGTCAGGATGCTCTTGATGGTGCAGCTGTATAACTTTTTGAGGATCTGGGGACCCATGCCAAGTCTTTTCAGTTTCTTGAGGGGGAAAAGGTGTTGTCGTGCCCTCTTCATGACTGTCTTGGTGTGTTTGGACCATGATGGTTTGTTGCTGATGTGGACACCAAGGAATTTGAAACTCTCGACCCGCTCCACTATAGCGCCACCAATGTTAATAATTGGGTCCTGTTCGGCCCTCCTTTCCCTGTGGTCCACGATCAGCTCCTTTGTCTTGCTCACATTGAGGGAGAGGTTGTTGTCCTGGCACCACACTGCCAGGTCTCTGACCTCCTCCCTATAGGCTGTCTCATCGTTGTCGGTGATCAGGCCTACCTGTTGTGTCCTCAGCAAACTTAATGATGGTGTTGGAGTCGTGCATGGCCACGCAGTCGTGAACAGGGAGTACAGGAGGGGACTACGCACGGTGGGTGAACAGGGAGTACAGGAGGGGACTGAGCACGCACCCCTGAGGGGCTCCAATGTTGAGGATCAGCGTGGCAGACGTGTTGTTGCCTACCCTAACCACCTGGAGGCGGCCCGTTAGTAAGTCCAGGATCCAGTTGCAGAGGGAGGGGTTTAGTCCCAGGGTCCTTAGCTTAGTGATGAGATTTGTGAGCACTACGGTGTTGAACGCTGAGCTGTAGTCAATGAACAGCATTCTCACATATGTGTTCCTTTTGTCCAGGTGGGAAAGAGTAGCTTATGTAGCTAATGTGTCTCTAAACCCACAAGGGGGCTATAGGGGGGGAAATACCCTGGCTGAAATTGAAGGAGAGAGCGAGAGAGAGAGAGAAAGAGAGAGAGAGAGGGAGGGAGGTAAGGAGGGTATGGAGGCCATATTTCTACCCTGCTCTCTCTTTTCCAGAGCCGAGAAATACCCTGGCTGAAATTGAAGGAGAGAGCGAGAGAGAGAGAGAGAGAGAGGGGGAGAGGGAGGGAGGTAGGGAGGGTATGGAGGCCATATTTCTACCCTGCTCTCTCTTTTCCAGAGCGAGAAATACCCTGGCTGTGCCTTTAGTGGTTCTGTTTTAATCAGCAGCGGTCCCATCAGCACCATGGGATCCATATATCTACAGCCCTTGCTCTAAGAGTGGTGGTCTGGGGAGAGGGAGGGATGGGGGTAGAAAAAGGGAGGGAGGTGGGGAGAAAGAGCCCTGTCAGAGACAGTGAGAAAGAGAGGGAGGGAGAGGAGGGAGGGAGAAAAATAGCTTCCTTAGGGTAAGAGGGAGGTGGAGATAGAAGGAGGGATGCAGAGGGAGAGAGAGAAATAACTTTGTCAGTGTAAGAGGGAGGTGGGGAGGGATGCAGAGGGAGAGAGAAATACCTTTGTCAGTGTAAGAGGGAGGTGGGGAGGGATGCAGAGGGAGAGAGAAATACCTTTGTCAGTGTAAGAGGGAGGTGGGGAGGGATGCAGAGGGAGAGAGAAATAACTTTGTCAGTGTAAGAGGGAGGTGGGGAGGGATGCAGAGGGAGAGAGAAATACCTTTGTCAGTGTAAGAGGGAGGTGGGGAGGGATGCAGAGGGAGAGAGAAATAACTTTGTCAGTGTAAGAGGGAGGTGGGGAGGGATGCAGAGGGAGAGAGAAATAACTTTGTCAGTGTAAGAGGGAGGTGGGGAGGGAAGCAGAGGGATGCAGAGGGAGAGAGAAATAACTTTGTCAGGGTAAGAGGGAGGTGGGGAGGGAAGGAGGGATGCAGGGGGAGAGAGAGAAATACCTTTGTCAGGGTAAGAGGGAGGTGGGGAGGGATGCAGAGGGAGAGAGAAATAACTTTGTCAGGGTAAGAGGGA
Organism: Salvelinus fontinalis; assembly: GCF_029448725.1. Classification (NCBI taxonomy): domain Eukaryota; kingdom Metazoa; phylum Chordata; class Actinopteri; order Salmoniformes; family Salmonidae; genus Salvelinus; species Salvelinus fontinalis. The sequence goes on along the minus strand of NC_074700.1, from coordinate 23,702,897 downwards.
GGTGGGGAGGGAAGCAGAGGGATGCAGAGGGAGGCAGGGATGGTTAAAGATGCTGATCCAGAGCTATTACCTAATTGCTGCTTCTATGTTGATTGGCTGAATACATCGATCTCTCTTTCTCTGGCTCCTGCTGGCTGGCTCGCCCTGTCTTCCTCTCTCTCTCTCTCTGCACTACCTTTGACCTCCCTTTCTCATTTGCCACCTCTCTTGCACTCTCTCTTTCTTCCTCTCTCTGTTGCGCCATCCAGCTCTCTCTTCCTCCCCCTCTTATTGCTCCAGCACCACTAGTCCTCCCTCCTCCCTCTGTCCTCTCTGTTCATCCTTGACTAACCTACTGCAAATGAAGGATGACGATGTCTTGTTATGGTAGTCCTGGGAATCTTATGACATAGAATCATTACAATTTCCATATGGTGATACAGAGGATGAATATAGGTAGCTAGATAGATAAATCAAATTTGATTTGTCACATACACATGGTTAGCATATGTTAATGGGAGTGTAGCAAAATGCTTGTGCTTCTAGTTCAAACCATGCAGTAATATCTAACAAGTAATCTAACCTAACAATTTCACAACAACTACCTTATACACACAAGTGTAAAGGAATGAATAAGAATATGGACAGAAAAATATATATGGATGAGTGATGACCGAATAGACAGACAGACAAATATGAGAGACAGACAGACAGACAGACAGACAGACAGACTTGAGAAATAGACAGACAGATAAATATGAGAAACAGACAGACAGACAGACAGACAGACAGACAGACAGACAGACAGACAGACATGAGAAATAGACAGACAGACAAATATGAGAGACAGACAGACAGACAGACAGACAGACAGACAGACAGACAGACAGACAGACACACAGACAGGCAGACACATATGAGAAATAGACAGACAAATATGAGAATTAGACAGACAGACAGACAGACAGACAGACACATATGAGAGACAGACAGACAGACAGACAGACAGACAGACAGACAGACAGACAGACAGACAGACAGACATGAGAAATAGACAGACAGACAGACAGACACATATGAGAAACAGACAGACAGACATGAGAAACCGACAGACAGACAAATATAAGAATTAGACAGACAGACAGGCAGACACATATGAGAAATAGACAGACAGACAAATATGAGAATTAGACAGACAGACAGACAGACAGACAGACAGACAAATATGAGAAACAGACAGACAGACAGACAGACAAACAGATATGAGAAATAGACAGACAGACAAATATGAGAAATAGACAGACAGACAGACAGACAGACATGAGAAATAGACAGACAGACAAATATGAGAAATAGACAGACAGACAGACAGACATGAGAAACTGACAGACAGACAGACAGACAGACAGACAGACAGACAGACAGACTTGAGAAATAGACAGACAGACAGACAGACAGAAAGACAGACATGAGAAATAGACAGACAGACAGACAGACAGACAGACAGACATGAGAAATAGACAGATAAATAGGTACAGCCTTCTTCTAAAATGGATAAGATATATTTGTTTTAACTTATTTACATAAGTTTTCAGACCCCTTGCTATGAGATTAGAAATTGAGCTCAGGTGCATCCTGTTTCCATTGATCATCCTTGAGGTATTTCTACAACTTCAATGGAGTCCACCTATGGTACATTCAATTGATTGGACATGATTTGGAAAGGCACATACCTGTCTATATAAGGTCCTACAGTTGACAGTGCATGTCAGAGCAAAAAGCAAGCCATGAGGGCGAAAAAATTGTCAGAAGAGATCCGAGACAGGATTGTGTCAAGGCACAGATCTGGGAAAGGGTACCAAAACATTTCTGCTGCATTGAAAGTCCCCAAGAACACAGTGGCCTCCATCATTCTTAAATGGAAGAAGTTTGGAACCACCAACACTTCCTAGAACTGGCCGCCCGGCCAAACTGAGCAATCGGGGGAGAAGGGCCTTGGTCAGGGAGGTGACCGAGAACCCAGTGGTCAATCTGACAGACCTCCAGAGTTCCTCTGTGGAGATGGGAGAAACTTCAAGAAGGACAACCATCTCTGCAGCACTCCCAGAATCAGGCCTTTATGGTAGAGTGGCCAGGCGGAAGTCACTACTCAGCAAAAGGCACATGACAGCCCGCTTGGAGTTTGCCAAAATGGACCTAAAGGACTCAGACCATGAGAAACAAGATTCTCTAGTCTGATGAAATCACGATTGAACCCTTTAGTCTGAAGGCCAAACGTCAAGTGATGTTTTTTCAGCGGCAGGAACTTGGAGACTAGTCAGGATCGAGGGAAAGATGAATGGAGTAAAGTACAGTGAGATCCTTGACGAAAACCTGCTCTGAACGCTCAGGACCTCAGACTGGGGTGAAGGTTCACCTTCCATCAGGAAGGACACAGATAAGATAACGCAGAAGTGGCTTCGGGACAAGTCTCTGAATGTCCTTGAGTGGCCTGCCAGAGCCTGGACTTGAACTCGATCGAACGTCTCTGGAGAGACTTGAAAAAAGCTGTGCAGCGACGCTCCCCATCAAACCTGACAGAGCTTAAGAGGATCTGCAGAGATAATATGATAAACTTTCCAAATACAGGTGTGCCAACCTTGTAGCGTCATACCCAAGAAGACTCAAGGCAGTAATCGCTGCCAAAGGTGCTTCAACAAAGTACTGAGTAAAAGGTCTGAATACTTATGTTAAAACCTCTTTTGGGTTTGTCACTATGGGGTATTGTGTGTAAAAAACAAGAATTTAATCGATTTTAGAATAAGGCTACGACGTGGAAAAAGTCAAGGGGTCTGAATACTTTACGAATGCACTGTAGGTAGATAGATATATATACTGTAGTATCAGTGAAAAGTTTGGACACACCTACTCAAGTGTTTGTCTTTATTTTACTATTTTCTACATTGTATAATAATAGTGAAGACATCAAAACGATGAAATAACACATATGGGATCATGTAGTGAACATAAAAGAGTTAAACAAATCTAAATATATTTTATATTTGAGATTCTTCAAAGTAGCCACCCTTTGCCTTGATGGCAGCCTTGCACACTCTTGGCATTCTCTCAACCAGCTTCATGAGGTAGTCACCTGGAATGCATTTCAATTAACAGTTGTGCATTGTTAAAAGTTAATTTGTGGAATTTATTCCCTTTTTAATGCGTCTGAGCCAATCAGTTGTGTTGTGACAAGGAAGGGGTGGTTTACAGAAAATAGTCCTAAATGGTAAAAGACCAAGTCCATATTATGGCAAGAACAGCTCAAATAAGCAAAGAGAAACGACAGTCATTCATTACTTTAAGACATGAAGATCAGTCAATGCAGAACATTTCAAGAACTTTGAAAGTTTCTTCAAGTGCAGTCGCAAAAACCATCAAGCGCTATGATGAAACCGGCTCCCCTGAGGAACGCCACAGGTAAGGAAGACCCAGAGTTACCGCTGCTGCAGAGGATAAGTTCATTATAGTTACCAGCCTCAGATTGCAGTCCAAATAAATGCTTCACAGAGTTCAAGTAACAGACACATCTCAACATCAACTGCTCAGAGGAGACTACGTGAATCCGGACTTCATGGTGGAATTGCTGTAAAGAAACCACTACTAAAGGACACCAATAAGAGGAAGAGACTTGCTTGGGCCAAGAAATACGAGCAATGGACATTAGACAGGTGGAAATTTGTCCTTTGGTCTGATGTCCAATTTTGAGATTTTTGGGTCCGACCGCCGTGTCTTTGCGAGATGCAGAGTAGGTGAAAGGATGATCTCCACATGTGTGGTTCCCACTCTGAAGCATGGAGGAGGAGGTGTGATGGTGTGGGAGTGCTTTGCTGGTGACACTGTCAGTGATTTATTTAGAATTCAAGGCAAACTTAAGCAGCATGGCTTCCATAGCATTCTGCAGCGATACGCCATCCCATCTGGTTTGCGCTTAGTGGGACTATGATTTGTTTTTCCACAGGACAATGACCCAACACACCTCCAGGCTGTGTAAGGGCTATTTGACCAATACGGAGAGTGATGGAGTGCTGCATCAGATGACCTGGCTTCCACAATCACCCAACCTCAACCCAATTGAGATGGTTTGGGATGAGTTGGAGCGCAGAGTGAAGGAAAAGCAGCCAACAAGTGCTCGGCATATGTGGGAACTCCTTCAAGACTATTGGAAAAGTATTCCTCATGAAGCTGGTAGACTGAATGTCAAGAGTGTGCAAAGCTGTCATCAAGGCAAAGGGTGGCTACTTTGAAGACTCTCAAATATAAAATATATTTTATATTTTATTTGTTTAACACTTTTTTGGTTACTACATTATTCCAGATGTGTTATTTCATAGTGTTGATGTCTTCACTGTTATTCTACAATGTAGAAAATAGTAAAAGTAAAGAAAAACCCTTAAATGAGTAGGTGTGTCCAAACCTTTGACTGGTACTGTATATGATAGAATCATACATAAATAGATACTGTACATACATAGATTTCAAATCACATTACTGTCTTTCAATTGACTCCAGCAGATATTTTTAGCATATATTCAGTGCCACTAGGAAAACTGGGGAAGTTTTCCTGTTTCCACCTGCTTTCTATCACTCCAAGCTCTAGCCATGTGTGCAGTGAACATCTGTGGATGAATATAGGGCTTGGAGTGGAGTGACAGGTGATACTGAAGCTGCATGGTGAAAAGCTAAAATATCAACGAGAAGTAGGTGGCGTCAGAGGTTATCAGAAAGGAGTGACCATGTTAATAAATAACTTGTTTCGGAAACATTAGGCATTGAGGTTGCTATGGAGGAATCACAAATACACAAGTCGAGTGTCACAATATGACTCTTATCAAAGATTGGGAGAGAGAGAAACCATAAAATAGAGATCATGTTGATAAGAGAAGTACACACGCACTCATACATCCAATAACAAACTACTCCATAGGGGGCAGCATTGCTCCCTTGTTCATTTGCTTCCATCCCGTAATTAGAGAGAGAGAGCCTCGGCCAGCTGGTTCTGGACAGCAACACACAGCAACACAGGACAGCAACACAGTTAGACACAACCAAATTATGAGAAAGCAAAAAGATAACTATTTGACACACTGGAAAGAATCAACAAGAAAAGTAAGTATTTTGGAATGCTATTTGGCCCTAAACAGAGAGTACACAGTGACAGAATACCTGACCACGGTGACTGACCCAAAATTAAGAAATTCCTTGACTATGTACAGACTAAGTGAGCATTGCCTTGCTATTGAGAGGCCACCACAGGTCTACCTGGCTCTTGAGAGAAGACAGGCTATGTGCACACTGCCTACAAAATGCGGTGGAAACTGAGCTGCACTTCCTAACCTCCTGCCAAATTTAAAATCAAATCAAATCAAATGGTATTTGTCACATGCGCAAAATACAACAGTGAAATGCTTACTTACAAGCCCTTAACCAACAGTGGAGTTATGTATGACCATATTAGAGACACATATTTCTCAAAGACCCACAATGAATTCAATAACAATTCAAACAGTGATAAACACCCATATCTGTCATTCAAAATACCACAAAATGTGCAATCACAGCAGCAAAATATGTGGCCCGTTGCCATGAGAAAAGGGCAACAAGTGGAGCACAAACAACATTGTAAAAACCACCAATATTTATCTGTTTATTTATCTTTCCCCATTATTCATTCACTCTTAGAATAAAACAGGTTCCAAAGGTGACTTTGGCTGTCCCCATAGGAGAACCCTTTTTGGTTCCAGGTAGAACATTTTTGGTTCCATGTAGAACCCTCTGTGGAAAAGGTTCTACGTGGAACCCAAAAGGGTTCTTACCTGGAACAAAAACGGGTTCTTCAAAGGGTTCTCCTATGGGGACAGCTGAATAAACGTTTAAGGTTCTCGATAGTGTACTACAGCTGTTTGCACATTGTTAAAAATACTGCACATAGCTGATAACGATATTTCAAGTGATATATTATTTGTTTGAAACCTTTGTGAGTACAATGTTAACTGTTCATTTCCAATAGTTTTGGTTGATGTTGTTTTGTTACTTCTCACTTTTGTTACTTGTTTATTTCAGAGAGAGATGGGCGGGTGGGTATGCGAAAAGCGGGTGAGAGGTAGAGAGGGGGTAGACAGAGAGATAGAGAGAGAGGGAGGGTGGGTGTCCAACAAGTGACAGAAGAGCATTGCAGAAGAGAATAGCTGTAATAAAACACAGCAAAATGAAATTCTGAACAGTTTATCTGATGTCTATCCTAACACACAATGTGACCCACTTTTTGCACAAATGTGGAAGGAATCAGTCGGAACATGGACTAACAGCTTTCAAAGATAATGGGGCTATTTTGGGTTTAGAGTCTGTTTTTCAAAGCAATCTTTAAAACAATCTCTCTCTCCTCTCTCTGCCCCCTCTCTCCTCCTTCTTCTGAACTGTCGTTTTTCTGAGCCATGAAAATCAGATTCAGTCTTCATCAGTGAGAATATAGGATTACAAATCAACAGACATCACAAGATAAAATATGAACACATAAACATGAATGTTAAGCCGACTGAGACTTTCAATCACCATCATTTCAATTTTGTGCTCGTAGTTTTACTTTTTTGCGCTTTAATATTCTTTGAAAAGCATTATATAGGTAAAAAAAATCACTAGGGGTGTGGTGACAATCATAAACAATGCTATGTGGTCACATAGCCCATCAATGTGTCCTAATGGCACCCTATTCCCTAAATAGTGCCTATTTTTTGACTAGATCCCTATGGGCCCCAGGGTCAAAAGTAGGACACTATATAGGGAATAGGGTTCCATTGGGGATGGGCACTGTACCTTGTCATAAACAATGTTATGGCCACTTACAGAGAGATACATCAATGTCCTTTGGAATATGTCTTTCTTCAGCCCTCATATAATTTGATGGTTATGGATGATTGCTTTGATGATTGCTTTTACTGCAGTCATAAAGTCATAGGTTGTGATTTGGCAAGATACAAATACATATTTAAATATGGTCATGTCCTTTGTAACTGTTTGTTGGGATGACAGATTGGCCAAACATTAGATAAGTATAAGGCCCAACACCATCGCCCTTTCTAGTGAAGACAGATAGCACAGAGACCCTTCCTGCCTCCGTCCCTCTCAGCTACAACTGAGACTCACCCTCTCTGACTCACCCTCCCTTTCCCATTCGTTAACTCGTCATCTCATTCCTTCCTGTACGTCACAGAGGTAAAATAGAAACGCAGTGGAAACTATGGACGCATAGACTCTTGAGAAACACACACACCACCCCAATAGAACTTACTGATTAAGATCAATGTACTTGGCTGTACATCAGATATGACGGAGAAGTGTTAAAAGCCTACGTGGAGCCCTGGTTGAGACAGACAGCTAGGTGCACACCATACTACACTCTTCAAGATAACTGCTCACCAGGGCCACACCAAAAATGGCTGAGAAAAAGATAGTACAAACATGGTATGTTTATTTGTGTCCAACACAACTTTATTAACGAGTGTAGACATTATATAAACCAAATGTTCTCATATTGTGTTTGAAATGTAGTATAAAAACTAAAAACATTTTATAAATGAGTTCCCAGGTCTAAACCAAAAATGTCTTCTTCAGTTTAAGTGTCAGAGAGACAGATAGTAAAAGTATAAACCTATTAAACTGCCTTGAACGATCTGAATGAAGCCTTGACATACCGGTGTGATAAATGTTAGATAACGGCAATAAAGTGAAGTGTAGCGTGATGTGCTTTCTGGCACAAAATGGCTGCCGCTCGTTACATCATCATAGTGGAGGGAAAATCTAGAGTAACAACTGGTCAGCAAACCCATGTTGGATTTAGAGTGGTAAGGGTTAGGGGTTAGGGAGTTAGGGTTATGGAGATGCCATTCATGTCCATTTAATCAATCGCACCCCTGTGCTTGATAGTGGAGGAGTTGGATCTATCAGGAGCACCTCTTAAATCACTTTGAGTAACTTGGTGGAATACACACTGTACTGCATATCCCATCCATTATTATATCTAAGACCTAAAGAAATATTTGTATTTATTAGGGATCCCCATTAGCTGCTAAGTATTAGGATTAGGGTTAGGTCAAGGCAGCAGCTACAAACACATTAAGGCGCTTACATCACACATAAAATGAAAGATAAAACACTACATCATATAACATTATTACACCACTACATACTGTATATACACAATACAACATGTATAATACAACAATATTAAAATGTACATGTGTGTAGAGTGCGCGTGTCTGTACCTGTGTGTGCGTCACTTCACAGTCCCCCATTTGTGTTTTTTTAAATCTGATTCTGCTGCTTGCATCATTTACCTGATGTGGAATAGAGTTCCATGTAGTCATGGCTCTATGTAGTACTGTGCGCCTCCCATAGTCTGTTCTGGATTTGGGGATTGTGAAAAGACCTCTGGTGGCATGTCTTGTGGGGTATGCATTGGTGTCTGATCTGTGTGCTAGTAGTTTAAACAGACAGCTAGGTGCATTCAGCTTGTCAACACTTCTTACAAAAACAAGTAGTGATGAAGTCAATCTCTCCTCCACTTTGAGCCATGAGAGATTGACATGCATATCATTAATGTTAGCTCTCCGTGTACATTTAAGGGCCAGCCGTGCTGCCCTGTTCTGAGCCAATTGTAATTTTCCTAAGTCCCTCTTCGTGGAACCTGACCACACGACTGAACAGAGTCCAGGTGTGACAAAACTAAAGCCTGTAGGACCTGCCTTGTTGATAGTGTTGTTAAGAAGGCAGAGCAGTGCTTTATTATGGACAGACTTCTTCCTCCCTAGCTACTGTTGTATGGATATGTTTTGACCATGACTGTTTACAATCCAAGGTTACTCCAAGCAGTTTAGTCACCTCAACTTGCTCAATTTCCACATTATTTATTGCAATATTTAGTTGAGGTTTAGGGTTTAGTGAATGATTTGTCCCAAATACAATGCTTTAAGTTTTCAAAATATTTAGGACTAAGTTATTCCTTGCCAACAATTCTGAAACGAACTGCAGCTCTTTGTTAAGTGTTGCAGTCATTTCAGTCGCTGTAGTAGCTGACGTGTATAGTGTTGAGGCATACGCATACATAGACACACTGGCCTTACTCAAAGCCAGTGGCATGTTGTTAGTAAAGATTGAAAAGAGTAAAGGGCCAAGGCAGCTGCCCTGGGGAATTCCTGATTCTACCTGGATTATGTTGGAGAGGCTTCCATTAAAGAACACCCTCTGTGTTCTGTTAGACAGGTAACTCTTTATCCACAATATAGCAGTCGCTATAAAGCCATAACACATGTTTTTCCAGCAGCACTAAAGTCTGACACAACAGCCCCCACAATCTTTTTGATCAATTTCTCTCATCCAATCATCAGTCATGTGTGTATGTGCTGTGCTTGTTGAATGTCCTTCCTTATAAGTGAGCTAAAAGTCTGTTGTCAATTTGTTTACTGTAAAATAGCATTGTATCTGGTCAAACACCATTTATTCCAAAAGTTTACAAAATTACTTTTGCTTCCCTCCAGGCCTGAGGCCACACACTTGCTAGTCGGGTTAAATTGAAGATAAGGCAAATAGGAGTGGCAATATCGTCCGCTATTATCCTCAGTAATTTTCAATCCAAGTTGTCAGACCCCGGTGGCTTGTCATTGTTGATAGACAACAATATTTTTTTCACCTCTTCCACACTCACTTTATGGAATTTAAATTTACAAAGCTTGTCTTTCATAATTTGGTCAGCATTTGTTGCTGGCATGTCATGCCTAAGTTTGCTAATCTTGCCAATGAAAATATCATTAAAGCATCTGGCATTATCACTGGGTGTTGTGAGGAATGAGTCATCTGATTCAATGAATGATTGAGCTGACTTTGCCTTTTTGCCTAAAATGTAATTTAAGGTGCTCTAAAGCTTTTTAGTTTCATTTTTTATATAATTTATCTTTGTTTCATAGTATATTTTCTTATTTTTATTCAGTTTAGTCAGATGATTTCTAAATTTGCAGTACGTTTGCAGTACGTTTGCCAATCGGTGGTGCTGCCAGACTTATTTGGCAAACCTTTCGCCTCATCCCTCATCCCCAAATGTTTTATTCCTCGTCAATCCAAGAGGATTTAACAGTTTTTACAGTAATATTCTTAATGAGTGCATGCTTATTTGTAACTGGAATAATGAATTTCATAAATCTGTCAAGTGCAGTGTACGGTTGATCCTCATTACAAACCATTCTTTACATCAACAACATAGGAATCACTACAAAATGTAGTGTATGACCTCTTATACACTATACTAGGCCCAGCCTTTGGAACGTTGTTTTTCCTAGATATGGCTACTATATTGTGATCACTACATCCGATGGATTTGGATACTGTTTAAAAGCAAATTTCTTCAGCATTAGTAAATATGTGATCAATAAATGTTGATGATTTCATTCCTGTGCTGTTTGTAACTACCCTGGTAGGTTGACTGATAACCTGAACCAGGTTGCAGGCACTGGTTACAGATTTTACAGAGTGTGCAGCCTGATGAAAGCCAGTTAATATTTAAATCACCCATAAAATATACCTCTCTATTGATATTACAAACAGGACATTGTCAAGCATTTCACACATATTATCCAGATACTGACTGTTAGCACTTGGTGGTCTACAGCAGCTTCCCACAAGAATGGGCTTTCGGTGAGGTAAATGAACCTGTAGAACCATATTACTTCAACAGTATTTAACAGGAGGTCCTCTCTAAGCTTGACAGGAATGTGGTTCTGAATATACATGGCAACACCTCCACCATTGGCATTTCTGTATGTTCTGTAGATGTTATAGCCATGTATTGCTACCACTGTATTGTCATATATTATCTAAGTGAGTTTCAGAGAATATGAATATCATCTGTTACTAGCAAGTTATTGACTTCATGAACCTTGTTTCTTAAGCTACGTATGTTAACGTGGGCTGTTTTTAGCGCTTTTCTGGTTTGATTGATTGTTTTCATTGCTTTAGTGAAAAGAAAAATACATTGCAACAATTAACCACTTGAGCAATGTTTAGTACAATGTACGGAACCTAATTTATGTCCCTCTAACTGCCCTTAATGCCTCTGCTGATCCTACAGCTATTGTATGCAGTAGTCATGTGTCACGTTCCTGACCTGTTTTCTGTTGTTTTGTATGTGTGTGATGGTCAGGGCGTGAGTTTTGGGTGGGCAGTCTATGTTTTCTGTTTCTATGTTGGTTTTGGGTTGCCTGGTATGGCTCTTAATTAGAGGCAGGTGTTTTGCGTTTTCCTCTAATTGAGAGTCATATTAAGGTAGGTTGTTCTCACTGTTTGTTTGTGGGTGATTGTCGCTGTGTCTGTGTTTTTTGCACCACACGGTACTGTCTCGTCTCGTTCGTTCGGTCGTTCCTGTTCATGTGTTCTTCGTTTCATGTAAGTTCGTAGTTTAGGTCTGTCTAGTTCGTTTTGTTATTTTGTATATTAGTCAAGTGTATTTCGTGTCTGTTCTTCGTCTTGCAATAAAGTCATTATGTATTCACAACCCGCTGCGCCTTGGTCTACTAACTCACCGAAAGACAGCCGTTACATCATGTCCCTATTAACTATACTGTTAGCACTGAGGCGATGTGTCCTAGTAGGAAGTCCACGTGTGCAGCTCACCCTGTTAGCACTGAGGTGGTGTGCCCTAGTAGGAAGTCCACTGTGTGCAGCTCACCCTGTTAGCACTGAGGCGGTGTGCCCTAGTAGGAAGTCCACGTGTGCAGTTCACCCTGTTAGCACTGAGGTGGTGTGCCCTAGTAGGAAGTCCACTGTGTGCAGCTCACCCTGTTAGCACTGAGGCGGTGTGCCCTAGTAGGAAGTCCACTGTGTGCAGCTCACCCTGTTAGCACTGAGGCGATGTGCCCTAGTAGGAAGTCCACGTGTGCAGTTCACCTTCCACTAACATAAACAACATGAGCATGTCTACTTCTGCTAAGCTTCCCAGGTAATCAATAGACAGAAAAAACAGGGCTAACATATTTAGTCTATTCCTATTCTATTCTAGGGTCACCCTAGCCTTCCTGCTTACCTTTATAATGTTTATAATGCTGTTGTGTATCAAGATGGCCGACTCTCTGAACCCAAATGAGCCAGTCTCACAATGGAAAAACGTCAAAGTTCAACGTTCCAACAAATAACACAGCTAGATGTTTGCTGGGTCGTACACTTTCATTATGGCAATGTCCCAAATGACACCCTTTTTCCACTGCACTACCCCATAGGGCTATATAGGGAATAGGGTTAAATCGATACAACTGAATTATAATGGTTTGATCACATATCGTAAATGCCTTCCACCCCGCCAATCTTAAGTGTTTCTGATAACCCTTGTCTTTCAGAGTGCTGATAAGATTGATAAGGGGTACGACCGTTTTAGGTCATGTGGGGAACGTACTGTCTCTCTCCAGTTATCTGTGTGAAAGTTGCACAATAACTTTACACAGGTACACTGTAAAGGAAACCTAACTCAAAGGAATCTGTTTGGAACATAGTGGGAAATGTGAAACCTGTAGCGAAAAACTACACTCAGTCCTATTACACCATTTAACAAAGAAACCTATGACGCTATGAAATCCCTGTTATAGGCTACCAATGAGGTCCTTTTGGCCACGCCTTTGTCTCATATGTCTCATAAGCAGTATTTCACAATTTACTGGTAGAGACACGACTTGCCTTTATTTCCTGTTTTCTGTGTTAGGTGATACAGTAACTCTACACCCAGTTTAACTGTTAAGTATTACTGGATTAGTTTAATGATTACTGGAAACACAAACCTACCAGGGTCTACAAAGAGACACAATAGGTGTGTGTGTGTGTGTGTGTGTGGACGTGTTTAACTATTCTTGTGGGGACCAGAAGTCCCTACAAGAATAGTAAACAAAGTAAAAATTGACCAGCTGGGGACATTTTGTTAGTCCCCACAAGGTCAAATGCTATTTCTAGGGGGTTTAGGGTTAAGGTTAGAATTAGTGTTAGGGTTAGAATTAAGTTAAATATTAAGGTTAGGAGCTAGGGTTAGGTTTAGGGTTAGGATAAAGTTTAGGTTTTTGGGTTAGGGTTAGGGTTAGGGTTAAGGTTAGGGTTAGGTTTAGGGTAAGAATACGGGTTAGGATTAGGGTTAGGTTTAGGGTTAGGGGTAGGGAAAATAGGATTTTGAATGGGTGTGTGTGTGTGTGTGTGTGTGTGTGTGTGTGTGTGTGTGTGTGTGTGTGTGTGTGTGTGTGTGTGTGTGTGTGTGTGTGTGTGTGTGTGTGTGTGTGTGTGTGTGTGTGTGTGTGTGTGTGTGTGTGTGTGTGTGTGGCGGTTGCCACAGAATCCAAAGGCGATGTCACCAAAATAGACCACTGTCCCACACTTCCCGATTCAATCATTCATATTTGTGTTTTCATAAGTACCATGCTAGAAGATAGAATAGCCCAGATAACCTGCATCAATGCTACCATTGACACGACACAACCAAGTTACATTGCCTGACTGTCACTGACTCCTCCATTGTCAGAGCATAAAACGCACATAATCACATAAAAAACATTTTAATAAAGGACAGCCTAGTGGTTAAGAGCGTTGGACCAGTAACCGAAAGGGCGCTGGTTCGAAACCCTGAGCCGACTAGGTGAAGAATCTGTCCCTTGAGCAAGGCACTTAACCCTAATTGCTCCTGTAAATTGCTCTGGATAAGATTGTCTCCTAAGCGACTAAAATGTTTATTAAAAATAACAATCTCGTTAATGTAACATTCTGATATATAGATTCATACAACAAAATAATACATGGATCTGGTAGTGCATGGATCAGGGTCGACAGGTAGCCTAGCAGTTAGAGCGCTGGGCCAGTAACCAAAAGGTTGCTGGTTTGAATCCCTGAGCCGAGTAGGTGAAAAATCTGTCGATGTGACCTTGAGCTAGGCCCTTAACCCTAGTTGTTCTGGATAAGAGTGTCTGCTAAATGAGGAAAATGTAAAAAATCTTTAACTAACCTGTCTGACTATAATAACCTAGTTAAAAGAGCACCTGCTGCTCCCATGATGACAGGGGCAGGCGTGTTAGTGCATTTATGGTTCAAGATTACGCTGAGTATCTTGTCCCAACTATTTTGGATCCAATCCAGTAAGTATTAGGCAACATTATGACACTGACACCCCTTTACAACAATAGCTACACACACACACACACATTAATGGGTCCAAGGGTTAGACAGACTCATACTGGACACGACACCCCAAGGCTAAACCCTGCCATTCAGACCTGGGGGAGCCAGAGGTGTGTGTAGAGTTCAGGTGTGTGTAGAGTACAGTACACCAGTCTGACAGAGAGGTACATCCACCAGTGAGTGGATCAGGACTAAGCATCGTAGAGAGAGAGATACCTGGACCTAGACGATCATCATCATGACCATAACCAGCATTAGCCGCTCCTGGATCTCTGGGCTAATCATCTGCCTGTTTATCACTGCTGGTGAGAACGCTTACTCTGCTGATCGGCACTTTACAATAGGAAACCAATTATTGCAGTTTAGAACTGTTTATAACGGGTGCAACATATATAATCGGTTCGATATAACAATATATAAGAGTTTATAACATGTTCAATATTAAAGTTCTAAAGTGTTAAATATTACACTATGTAAACGGTTTGATAATACAATTTAAGAAAGTCTAAATGCTGTTTTTAAAATACAGTTTATAATTTGTTCAATATGACAGTTTATACAAGTCTATAACCTGATTAATAATAACAACAGGAAACATTTTCAAAATGTTTGTTATTGAAAACGGATAACAATCCTCCTGGATCTCTTTGCCAGCTGTCTGCCTGTGTATTCACTCTGCTGATCAATAACACAGGGGTTTATGGGATTTTATTGCATGTTCAATATTCACATTTATATATTATACTTTTTCTATAACGAGTTAGATATTACAGTGTATAACCTGTTCAGTATTACAGTTTATAGAGTAAGTCTTTAACCTGAACAATATTAGTTTATAAAAGTTTATAACCTGTTCAATATTAGTTTATGAAAGTTTATAACCTGTTCAATATTAGTTTATGAAAGTTTATAACCTGTTCAATATTAGTTTATGAAAGTTTATAACCTGTTCAATATTAGTTTATGAAAGTTTATAACCTGTTCAATATTAGTTTATGAAAGTCTATGACAGGGGTACTCAACTACCCGTCACACAACTTTACTAGGTAGCAAAGGTCCGGATAGATATTGTCATTATCGGCATAGTAACAAACCCCCAACTTGCGACCCATGCGGCCCCAAATTGTTCAAATCAAATCAAATGTATCACATGCGCCGAATACAACAGGTGTAGGCTTTACAGTGAAATGCTTGCTTACGAGCCCTTCAACTATGCAGAGGTACAAATAACTAATAAAAAGACAAATAGTAACTGACACAAGAGAAGTAAAAGACCCCTCTTATTGGCAGAAATAAAATGTTGCAGCTAATTTCCTGCGATTCTACACATTTTAACATGTCATATGATACCTGAGTGAGTCAACAAAATCAATGTGTGCCCCCTGGCGGTCGAGGCCCCAATGGACACGTAATAACTACAAGACCTAGACAGCTGGTATCTAGCATGGGCTAGTTGATCAGCTGGACATTTTAAATAGTTCTCTAAGATCTGTCAGTGAATGACATAACGAGGAAAACTGTACTACCGCATTTTCGAAATTGAACCTTGTGCATTCTACTATTACAACTCTCAACTGCAATAAATTGAAAGACTGACAGTTGTCAAATAAATAAAGATATATACAGTACCAGTCAAAAGTTTGGACACAGCTACTCATTCAAGGTTTTTTTATTTATTTAAAAAAAAAGATCTTCTACATTATAGAATAATAGTGAAGACATCAAAACACATGGAATCATATAGTAAACAAAAAAACAGTTAAACAAATCAAAATGTATTTTAGATTTGTCAAAGTACCCACCCTTTGCCTTGATGACACATTGAGTTCTATCTGTCAAGTAATTTTAAACTAATTACACGCAGCCTCGGGCAATTGAGGAAAGCCCCTGAATTAGCAGGGAGTGATCCTTAGTATCGAAGGCCTTTGACAGGTCAATGGCAGCACAATGTTACCTTTTATCCATACAGTTAAGCATATCATTTATAACTAGGGATGCAGCAAAGATAGTGCTATGATCTGGTCTAAAACCTGAAGTTCAAAAAGATCTTTGCTGAGAATTAATCAAGGATTCTAGCATTTTAGCTAGGCAAGAAAGAAACAGGGCGATAATTATATAGGTCACAAGGGCCACCACCTTTGTGAAGGGGGAGTACATGGGCCGCCTTCCAATCCAGATATAATAGTCAGGTAAAAAAATATGGGTTAATGATTCAGCAATCAGGGGGGCAGAGTGTTGCAGCAAAAATGGATCAAGCATATCAGACCAAGTGGATTTTTTTATTTCAATCTTGAGCAAGGCATCATCACAGATAGTAAATTGTTGAAATGAAAACAAAGAATCAGTAGAAGTTGATGGGTTTACCATTGAGTCAACTAGAGGCAGCAGAGGGGCGGTAAATCCCAGTAACAAATAAATGTATATTCTGGTTTATGGACACATCTATACATAGGGAAGCAGTCTCTAAGGTGCACGGTATAGTACTGAGTGGTAGCCGGCTAGTAACAGTGACTATAGCTCAGGGCAGGGTACTAGGCGGAGGCCAGCTAGTGGTGACTAATCTGATGGCCTGGAGATATAAGCTGTTTATCTCTCCGTCCCAGCTTTGATGCACCTGTACTGTCTCCTCCTAGATGGTAGTGGGGTGAACAGGCTGTGGCTCGGGTGGCTGAGGTCCTTGATGATTTTTCTTGGCCTTCCTGTGTCACCGGGTGATGTAGATGACAGATGATGATGACAGAAGTGAATGCTACGAGGCGATAGTTATTTAGTTCAGTTACCTTCGCTTTCTTGGGTACAAGAACAATGGTGGACATCTTGAAGCAAGTGGAGACAACAGACTGGGATATGGAGAGATTGAATGTGTCCGTAAAACACTCCAGCCAGCTGGTCTGCACATGCTCTGAGGACGCGGCTATGGATGCTGTTTTGGCCGGCAGCCTTGCGAGGGTTAACGCGCTTAAACGATTTACTCACGTCGGGAACAGAGAACGGGAGCACACAGTCCTTGTGAGCGGAGGTGGCCCTCGGTGGCGGCACGATGTTGTTTTCCTCGAAACGGGCGAAGAAGGTGTTTAGTTTTTCTGGGAGCGAGGTGTTGGTGTCCACGGCATGGCTGGCTTTCCCTTTATAATCTGTGATTGTCTGGAGTCCCTGACACATACGTCTCGTGTCTATTCCATCGAATTGCAACTTCACTTTGTCCCTGCACAGTCATTTTTCCTCTTTGATTGCCTTACAGAGGTCATAGCTGGTCTGTTAATACACGTCCATATTCCCAGTTCCCTTGCCATGGTTAAATGCGGTGGTTTCACACAGACTATGGCCCCAGTTCTTCTTCCTCTTCTTTGCTGTCAGAGTTTTGGTGCAGCCCCCGGGATGAATAGAGCTGCTTCTGGAAGTTCAAACCAAGGATCCCGGTGAGTGACCACCGAACTAAATTCACCCAAAGTTATTTTCAGCTGTAGGTAAAAGTGTAGAGCGGTGACGCACCAACACATCCAACAGAAGACAAGGATAAACCCCCAGCTGGACAGCACAGAGGCGGGGCCCAGAAGGGTCCAAGCATGAACCCTTCCCCTTCTCTCACATCTCCTGTCTACTTCAAAGCTTCTCCTATCAGCAGCAGGGTTGAACCAAATGGTACTCAGACTTGTGCCGGATACAGAGACTCAGTTGGGTACCGATGAAGACTGAGGATGACTACAGCTCAGTAAAGGAGCTTCTCCACTGGAAAGCAATGAACTGAACACAAAGTACCTCAAAAACTAATTTCCTCAAGGAAACGATGTAAACGGACTTAAAATGACATGGTTAAAAGTGTTGAGATGTGTGTATAATAAGACCTTGTATTTAGGATGTGGATGAGATATTACCCTCACTTGTCCAAGTAAAAATATGCTGTTTGGTATCTGTGTGACCACACAGTCTTCACATCGATCGTTGGTTCCAGACAGGATATATGTAATACGAGTATGTAGCTCGATCCTACATTTTCTGTGAATGTGAGTGTGTAACCTGTAGGCTATACGTTACTTGTATTATTACTATCTACACTGAACAAAAATGTTTCATGAGCTGAAATAAAAGATCCAAAAAATGTTCGCACAAAAAAACATATTTCTCTCAAATGTTGTGCACAAATTTCTTTACATCCCTGTTAGTGAGCATTTCCCCTTTGCCAAGATAATCCATTTAACTGACAGGTGTGGCATATCAAGAAGCTGATTAAACAGCATGATCATTACACAGGTGCACCTTGTGCTGGGGACAAAAAAAGGCCACTCTAAAATGTGCAGTTTTGTCACAAAATACCACAGATGTCTTAAGTTTTGAGGGAGCATACAATTGGCATATTGACTGCAGGAATGTCCACCAGAGCTGTTGCCATAGGATTTTATGTTCATTTCTCTACCATAAGCCGCCTCCAACGTAGTTTTAGAGAATTTGGCATGATGCCCAACCAGCCTCACAACAACAGACCACTGATGTCAACATTGTGAACAGAGTTCCCCATGGTGGTGGTGGGGTTATGGTAGGTAACGATATCCTGAGGCCCATTGTGAGGACAATTTTTTTGAAGGTATCTGTAACCAACAGATGCATATCTGTATTTCCAGTCATGTGAAATCCATAGATTTGGGTCTAAGGAATTTATTGCAAATGTACTGATTTCCTCATACGAACTGTAACTCACTAATATCAATGAAATTGTTACATTTTTCAGTATACATTTCTCTGACAATCCCCATCTTATTTCGTTCAAAAATATCAAGAATAACTGTTTGTATGATTTTAGGCCAATCTCCATTCAAATCAAATCAAATCTAAATGTATTTGTCATATGTCGAATACAAAAGGTGCTAAATACATACAAAAATTGTAGCCTATTATATTAATTAATAATATTAGGTTGCCGTCACAACCTCCATTATTAATTCATCCTGTACATTAATTGCTTTACCCTGGTTATTTCAAAATAAATCTTAATTTGATAAAATATCTACTGTCTCCAAGAATGCATTGCCATGTCCTTTAAGAACTGAATTGCCTTCAGAATTATAAATTAACAGTAGATATAATTGTAACTACTTTATAGTTTCTTGCTGACTTATGGCAAGTGGTGCCCTGTTTAGTAATCTTATAGTAATAAGCATAAGATTAAGTACTACACAAGAAATGTGAGAAATAACACAAAAAACTAAATACTGCAAAGTTGTCTAGGAGCTAGGCACAAGGCGACCATGTCTATTGGTGCCATCTTGTTGTCTTATTTACAGATGTTATTAGACAAAGACAATATGTTTGATACCCCTGGGGCGGCAGGGTAGCCTAGTGGTTAGAGCGTTGGACTAGTAACTGAAAGGTTGCAAGATTGAATCAC
This sequence comes from Salvelinus fontinalis, assembly GCF_029448725.1. Taxonomy (NCBI): domain Eukaryota; kingdom Metazoa; phylum Chordata; class Actinopteri; order Salmoniformes; family Salmonidae; genus Salvelinus; species Salvelinus fontinalis. The sequence goes on along the minus strand of NC_074700.1, from coordinate 23,683,312 downwards.
CGAGCTGACAAGGTCAAATCTGTCGTTCTGCCCCTGAACAAGGCAGTTAACCCACTGTTCCTAGGCTGTCATTGTAAATAAGAATTTGTTCTTAACTGACTTGCCTTGTTAAATAAAGGTTAAAAAAAATACAAATAGAATAATTCAGGAGTTTGACAATGAAGCCCTTTATCTACTTCCCCAAAGTCATTTTAATGTCTCTGTGTGCAGTTTGAAGGAAGTTGCTAACTGTCATTAGGGAATTGCTAACTAGCTTTAGCGCATTGACTGGAAGTCTATGGTAACTGCTTGCATGCTAGTAGATACCGTAGACTTCCAGTCATTGCGCTTATGCTAGTTAGCATTGGCTGACGAAACTACCTCTAACTTCCTTCATACTGGATGCCATTTCTGCATCCAACATCACTACTGTGGTAGGAAAATCGGTTTGGGAGGCGAGATGCATGATGTCAAAGAGGTGCCTGGTGTTGTCTGAAGAGTGTCTGCCTATTATAATACCTGTTTGATTGGAATGTATTATTATGGGATGTACTGTTTTGAATCTGCTGGATATTGCTAACAATTTTTACATCTGTGTTAATCAAAGAAAATCGGACGATAACTACTGCAGTCTGTAGAATATAAAAATATTTGAGTAGGACAGTGATTAAAGCGGTGTTCATGGTATGCAGTAAGTTATAAGAGCAATACACTTGTGTAGCAATATTCGAAATATTGGGGAATTATCCGTCCTGAAAAGGCGCTTTACCTGTAGAAATTAACGGAATCTCTAAGGAGTTACGGTCTGGGGAGGAAATAGCTGGAAGTTGGATATACTTAAGATATGGTTACATAAAAGTGAAGAAATTATGTAATATATGAGTATATAAAACTTGATAAGACTGCATATACAAATCATATAAAATGATGCAGCAATAGTCTTCAGTGTATATAAAGCCTTATTGTGACTTCTGTTGTTACTGCAGGTTCTACAAGCAGTACCTCAATGGCATCCACAGAAATTGCTACATCTACAGAACAACTTTCAACTACAGAAATCCCTGTAACAAGTACTACTGATGCTGTAAATACAGCCAATCCAAGTACTACTGATGCTGTAACCACAGCCGGATTAAGTACTACTGATTCTGTAAATAACACCCAACCAAGTACTACTGATGCTGTAACTAACACAGAACCAAGTACTACTGATGCTGTAACTAACACCCAACCAACGACTACTGATGCTGTAACTACAGCCCAACCAAGTACTACTGATGCTGTAACTACAGCCCAACCAAGTACTACTGATGCTGTAACTACAGCCCAACCAACTACTACTGATGCTGTAACTAACACCCAACCAAGTACTACTGATGCTGTAACTAACACCCAACCAACTACTACTGATGCTGTAACTACAGCCCAACCAAGTACTACTGATGATGTAACTAACACCCAACCAAGTACTACTGATGCTGTAACTAACACCCAACCAAGTACTACTGATGCTGTAACTAACACCCAACCAACGACTACTGATGCTGTAACTACAGCCCAACCAAGTACTACTGATGCTGTAACTAACACCCAACCAAGTACTACTGATGTTGTATCTAACACAGAACCAAGTACTACTGATGCTGTAACTACAGCTGAACCAAGTACTACTGATGCTGTAACTAACACCGAACCAAGTACTACTGATGCTGTAACTAACACCCAACCAAGTACTACTGATGCTGTAACTACAGCCCAACCAAGTACTACTGATGCTGTAACTACAGCCCAACCAACTACTACTGATGCTGTAACTAACACCCAACCAAGTACTACTGATGCTGTAACTAACACCCAACCAAGTACTACTGATGCTGTAACTACAGCCGAACCAAGTACTACTGATGCTGTAACTAACACCGAACCAAGTACTACTGATGCTGTAACTAACACCCAACCAAGTACTACTGATGCTGTATCTAACACCCAACCAAGTACTACTGATGCTGTAACTAACACCCAACCAAGTACTACTGATGCTGTAACTACAGCCCAACCAAGTACTACTGATGCTGTAACTAACACCCAACCAAGTACTACTGATGCTGTAACTAACACCCAACCAAGTACTACTGATGCTGTAACTACAGCCCAACCAAGTACTACTGATGCTGTAACTAACACCCAACCAAGTACTACTGATGCTGTAACTAACACCCAACCAAGTACTACTGATGCTGTAACTAACACAGAACCAAATACTACTGATGCTGTATCTAACACCCAACCAAGTACTACTGATGCTGTAACTAACAGCCAACCAAGTACTACTGATGCTGTAACTAACACAGAACCAAATACTACTGATGCTGTAACTAACACCCAACCAAGTACTACTGATGCTGTAACTAACACCGAACCAAGTACTACTGATGCTGTATCTAACGCCCAACCAAGTACTACTGATGCTGTAACTAACACCGAACCAACTACTACTGATGCTGTAACTACAGCTGAACCAAGTACTACTGATGCTGTAACTAACACCCAACCAAGTACTACTGATGCTATAACTAACACCCAACCAAGTACTACTGATGCTGTAACTAACACAGAACCAAGTACTACTGATGCTGTATCTACAGCCGAACCAAGTACTACTGATGCTGTAACTAACACCGAACCAACTACTACTGATGCTGTAACTACAGCCGAACCAAGTACTACTGATGCTGTAACTAACACCCAACCAAGTACTACTGATGCTATAACTAACACCCAACCAAGTACTACTGATGCTGTAACTAACACAGAACCAAGTACTACTGATGCTGTAACTACAGCCGAACCAAGTACTACTGATGCTGTAACTAACACCCAACCAAGTACTACTGATGCTGTAACTACAGCCGAACCAAGTACTACTGATGCTGTAACTACAGCCCAACCAAGTACTACTGATGCTGTAACTAACACCCAACCAAGTACTACTGATGCTGTAACTAACACCCAACCAAGTACTACTGATGCTGTAACTACAGCCCAACCAAGTACTACTGATGTTGTATCTACAGCCGAACCAAGTACTACTGATGCTGTAACTAACACCCAACCAAGTACTACTGATGCTGTAACTAACACCGAACCAAGTACTACTGATGCTGTAACTAACACCCAACCAAGTACTACTGATGCTGTAACTACAGCCCAACCAAGTACTACTGATGCTGTAACTAACACCGAACCAAGTACTACTGATGCTGCAACTACAGCCCAACCAAGTACTACTGATGCAGTATCTAACACTGAATCAAGTACTACTGATGCTGTAACTAACACTGAATCAAGTACTACTGATGCTGTAACTACAGCCCAACCAAGTACTACTGATGCTGTAACTACAGCCCAACCAAGTACTACTGATGCTGTATCTAACACCCAACCAACTACTACTGATGCTGTAACTACAGCCCAACCAAGTACTACTGATGCTGTATCTAACACCCAACCAAGTACTACTGATGCTGTAACTACAGCCCAACCAAGTACTACTGATGCTGTAACTACAGCCCAACCAAGTACTACTGATGCTGTAACTACAGCCCAACCAAGTACTACTGATGCTGTATCTAACACCCAACCAAGTACTACTGATGCTGTAACTACAGCCGAACCAAGTACTACTGATGCTGTATCTAACGCCCAACCAACTACTACTGATGCTGTAACTAACACCCAACCAACTACTACTGATGCTGTAACTAACACCCAACCAAGTACTACTGATGATGTAACTAACACCCAACCAAGTACTACTGATGTTGTAACTACAGCCGAACCAACTACTACTGATGCTGTATCTACAGCCGAACCAACTACTACTGATGCTGTAAATAACACCCAACCAAGTACTACTGATGTTGTATCTAACACAGAACCAAGTACTACTGATGCTGTAACTAACACCCAACCAAGTACTACTGATGCTGTATCTAACGCCCAACCAAGTACTACTGATGATGTAACTAACACCCAACCAAGTACTACTGATGTTGTAACTACAGCCCAACCAAGTACTACTGATGCTGTAACTACAGCCGAACCAAGTACTACTGATGCTGTAACTAACACCCAACCAAGTACTACTGATGCTGTAACTAACACCCAACCAAGTACTACTGATGCTGTATCTAACACCCAACCAAGTACTACTGATGCTGTAACTACAGCCGAACCAAGTACTACTGATGCTGTAAATAACACCCAACCAAGTACTACTGATGCTGTAACTAACACAGAACCAAATACTACTGATGCTGTATCTAACACCCAACCAAGTACTACTGATGTTGTAACTACAGCCCAACCAAGTACTACTGATGCTGTAACTAACACCCAACCAAGTACTACTGATGCTGTATCTACAGCCGAACCAAGTACTACTGATGCTGTAACTACAGCCCAACCAAGTACTACTGATGCTGTAACTAACACCCAACCAAGTACTACTGATGCTGTAACTACAGCCGAACCAACTACTACTGATGCTGTAACTACAGCCAATCCAGGCACACCTGATGTTTCAACTACAGCCAATCCAGGCACTCCCAACGTTGTAACTACAGCCAATCCAGGCACACCTGATGTTGTAACTACAGACAAGTCATCTGTTCCAAGTACAACTTCTCCTACTACTCCCTCTACTATTGCCACCACCACTAAGCCACCAATTCAGTGTGAGAACGGAGGTACACCTGAAGGACAGTCTTGCAACTGTCCTCCTGACTTCCACGGGGAGACCTGCAGAGATTTTAAAACTGACATAGTGCCAGGTATGTGAGACATTTTGTACAACAAATACAATTTGCGAAACCAAAACAGCCCTGAGATCCTACTTTCCCTTTGGTTAATAATCACAGCAAATGAAATAGATAAGTGATGAATACAAGACTTTGATTTTTTCCACTTTGATAACTTAGAAAGCATAATATATTAGAAATAGTACTTCACCTATTTTATATGTCAATAGGTTATGATACATTCACAAATGTTGTCACTTTATCTTCTTGTAGGTACGCTCAATAGGACAGCGGTGGTTAATAATATGGAAACTAATTCCCCGTACATAGAAGCATATGATGACAAAACTTCAACTGAATACACAGACCAGGTCAAGACATTCACAACAGAGGTAAGACAAAACACTAATGTCAAGTTAAGTGTTAAATACATTTAAGTAAAATAAAACATTTGTAAAGCAATGTGGATAAAAAAATAAAAATAACAACTGCTGTTCAAGACAGCAGGTGATTTTCTATTTAATTGCCACAGAGGCCATGGGGTTGATTCATTTTATCTTAAGTCTTCGTGAATATGCAGTGACCACTGTTTACATTTCAGATGGAGGAATACTACAGGAGTAAAGGGATACGGAATTTCACAGTGGAAAACGTAACTTTGAGGTACTAGACTAGCATACCAAAATCACCATGGTACATATTTACAAAACTACAATTTCACCCTGTATCCTATCCTACTCCATATCTTATATAAAGGTGATCTATTGACAGTACAAAAACCTGTCCACGTTGTCATGAGGTTATATGAAAATGTAAACAAAGATTATGCAGAGATTATTCTCATTGGTCGCCCTTATTTTTGTTCTCTCAGTAAGGGGTCAGCTATAACCATACGCTTGGGACGTGGTATAGAGGAGAAAAGGGTAAATGCAAGGAGAACCTCTTACATTCTTATTCATACCTTATAATACTTTTTCACAGAGAAGCTGAAAGTTGCAGATGGTGTAGTGATGATATTTTGCTCTGTGATGCTTTCAGATGGAAAAGCCCTTGTACAACCCCAAGGCAGGATCATATCGGTAATTTAAATAAGTGATTCATTAACTATGATACATAAACACCTTTCGACTTTGCTTTTGGTGATGGTTGGTTACCACCATGGTTGGGGTTAATTCCATTTCATTTTCAGTCTATTCAGATATATGTACACTGAAATTCTTCAATGCTTTTCAATGAGGAAAATGTGGAATTGTGTTCACTTTCTGACTTGACTGTAACTGAAACGGAATTGACCCCAACCCTGGTTACCACAGAATTCAAATAGGTTAGTGGTAGTTGGGTTTGCCAAGACCACACCCTCAGTTTACAAAAACAAATGTTAGGCCTCACTGTGGGAAGAAACAGAGGTTACAGTGTTGCATTAAGTGCAAAATAACCTCAAAGACTTTAATTCAACCTCCTTTCTTTAGTTTGAAGGTCAAACACAATATCATTCTGACGGTTCTGAATGAACCAGGAGCTGAGCAACAGTACACGAAGTTCGTAGAAGACGTTAATTCAGCTTTGGAAAATATGACATCGTGTCCAGGTAACAGCAATACATAAAGGCACATCTAAAAACACACCTTCAAAATACACACAACAATTCAAATCAAACTATCATTGTTAAGACATGGACCAAAACATTTGGTAATATCATTATCATATTTTTTCAGCTCTTCCGGATTCAGGATGTCCTACGTTTTCTGTTGAGTCAGTGGATAAACTACAAGAAACGGCACTTGATGAGAAAGGTGAGAACATTCAGACGGAAGACTAGAGGAAGCAGGAATAAGTGGAGGAAGGGAACGATGGTGCAGCAGATAGGGAAAATATTTTTTCATTAACAAAATAAGAGTTTAGACCAGATCAAGAAGGAAATTAAATATGTAAAAAACATTCTCTCTCTCTCTCTCTCTCTCTCTCTCTCTCTCTCTCTCTCTCTCTCTCTCTCTCTCTCTCTCTCTCTCTCTCCTCTCTCTCTCTCCTCTCTCTCTCTCTCTCTCTCTCTTCTCTCTCTCTCTCTCTCTCTCTCTCTCTCTCTCTCTCTCTCTCTCTCTCTCCTCTCTCTCTCTCTCTCTCTCTCTCTCTCTCTCTCTCTCTCTCTCTCTCTCTCTCTCTCTCTCTCTCTCTCTCTCTCTCTCTCTCTCTCTCTCTCTCACTCTCTCTCTCTCTCTCTCTCTCTCTCTTCTCTCTCTCTCTTCTCTCTCTCTCTCTCTCTCTCTCTCTCTCTTCTCTCTCAGCTGTATGTCAGAAAACAATCAACCTTGATTTTGCAAAATACTTTGAGCCTTACATTAAAGATGGGAAGTTGCTCTGTTTGACGGCATGTGACCCCAGACATAATAACACTAAAAACTGCAACAGCGGTATCTGTGAAGTAACCAGAGCCGGACTGTCATGCAAGTAAGTTCTAAACGTTATATTCAGTATACTAGATAACTATATACAGTACACTACCAGTTTTAGAACACCTACTCTTTCAAAGGTTTTTCTTTATTTTTACTATTTTCTACATTGTAGAATAATAGTGAAGACATCAAAACTATGAAACAACACATATGGAATAATGTAGTAACTAAAAAAGTGTTAAATCAAAATATATTTTATATTTGAGATTCTTCAAATAGCCACCCTTTACCTTGATGACAGCTTTGCACACTCTTGGCATGTGTAGGTGTTCTAAAACTTTTGACCGGTAGTGTATGTATGTTAAATATAATGTAATATTAAAGGAGAGGAGATACAGTTGAAGTCGTAAGTTTACATACACCTTAGCCAAATACATTTCAACTCAGTTTTTCACAATTCCCGACATTTAATCCAAGTAAAAATTGGATTGTCTTAGGCCAGTTAGGATCACCACTTTATTTTAAGAATGTGAAATGTCAGAATAATAGTAGAGAGAATGATTTATTTCAGCTTTGATTTCTGGGTCAGAAGTTTTCATACACTTTACATACACTCAATTAGTATTTGGTAGCATTGCCTTTAAATTGTTTAACTTGGGTCGAACGTGTCGGGTAGCCTTCCACAAGCTTCCCACAATAAGTTGGGTGAATTTTGGCCCATTCCTCCTGACAGAGCTCGTGTAACTGAGTCAGGTTTGTAGGCCTCCTTGCTCGCACACACTTTTTCAGTTCTGCCCACAAATCTTCTATAAGATTGAGGTCAGGGCTTTGTGATGGCCACTCCAATACCTTGACTTTGTTGTCCTTAAGCCATTTTGCCACAACTTTGGAAGTCCATTTGGAAGACCCATTTGCAACCAAGCTTTAACTTCCTGACTGATGTCTTGAGATGTTGCTTCAATATGTCCACATCATTTTCCTGCCTCATGATGCCATCTATTTTGTGAAGTGCACCAGTCCCCCCTGCAGCAAAGCGCCCCATACCATGATGCTGCCACCCCTGTGCTTCATGGTTGGGGTGGTGTTCTTCGGCTTCCAATCCTCCCCCTTTTTCCTCCAAACATAACGATGCTCATTATGGCCAAACAGTTCTATTTTTGTTTCATCAGACCAGAGGACATTTCTCAAAAAGTACGATCTTTGTCCCCATGTGCAGTTGCAAACCGTAGTCTGGCTTTTTTGTGGCGGTTTTGGAGCAGTGGCTTCTTCCTTGCTGAGCGGCCTTTCAGGTTATGTCTGTATAGGACTCGTTTTACTGTGGATATAGATACCTTTGTACCTATTTCCTCCAGCATCTTCACAAGGTCCTTCGCTGTTGTTCTGGGATTGATTTGCACTTTTCGCACCAAAGTACGTTCATCTCTAGGAGACAGAATGTGTCTCCTTCCTGAGCGGTATGACGCCTACGTGGTCCCATGGTGTTTATACTTGGGTACTATTGTTTGTACAGATGAACGTGGTACCTTCAGGTGTTTGGAAATTGCTCCCAAGGATGAACCAGACTTGTGGAGGACTACCATTTTTTTTCTGAGGTCTTGGCTGATTTATTTTGATTTTCCCATGATGTCAAGCAAAGAGACACAGAGTTTGAAGGTAGGCCTTGAAATACATCCACAGGTACACCTACAATTGACTCAAATTATGTCAACTAGCCTATTAGAAACTTCTAAAGCCATGACATCATTCCAAGCTGTTTAAAGGCACAGTCAACTTAGTGTATGTCAACTTCTGACCCACTGGAATTGTGATACAGTGAATTATAAGTGAAATAATCTGTCTGTAAACAATTGTTGGAAAAATGACTTGTGTCGTAGACAAAGTAGATGTCCTAACCGACTTCCCAAAACTATAGTTTGTAAACAAGAAATGTGTGGAGTGGTTGAAAAACAAGTTTTTAATGACTCTAACCTAGGTGTATGTAAACTTCCGACTTCAACTGTATATATTCTCTCCTATAATGTTATTTATATGTAATACTGTATATATTCTTTACTGTTGCGGAGAATTCCATTCGTCGCTACAGTTTGATTTGGTCACCACTTCCTCACAGTAGAATAAAGCTATATGTCCTGTCTATTTCAGCTGTAAAAACACAAACTCAATCTGGTACCTGACTGACTGTAACTACCCGATCCACAAGGCTGGGTTATACGCCGGAATCAGTATAACTGCCGTGGTTGTCCTGGTGATATTTGGTGTCCTGATAGTGTTCCTGGTGGTGAACAAGAAGAAGGAAAAGAGGTAAGTGGGGATGAGTTGAAGGAGGAGTAGAATGATAGAGACTAGAGAAAGATTGATTATTGTATTTTCAATTAGGACATTTTGCTGTGTAGTAAAAATATTATATTTTGCATCTCCTGTCCTCTACCCTGCCCTCTGTCCCCTCTACCCTGCCCTCCGTCTCCTCTACCCTGCCCTCTGTCTCCTCTACCCTGCCCTCCGTCTCCTCTACCCTGCCCTCCGTCTCCTCTACCCTGCCCTCCGTCTCCTCTACCCTGCCCTCCGTCTCCTCTACCCTGCCCTCCGTCTCCTCTACCCTGCCCTCCGTCTCCTCTACCCTGCCCTCCGCCTCCTCTACCCTGCCCTCCGTCCCCTCTACCCTGCCCTCCGTCCCCTCTACCCTGCCCTCCGTCTCCTCTACCCTGCCCTCCGTCTCCTCTACCCTGCCCTCCGTCCCCTCTACCCTGCCCTCCTTCTCCTCTACCTTGCCCTCCGTCTCCTCTACCCTGCCCTCCGTCTCCTCTACCCTGCCCTCCGTCTCCTCTACCCTGCCCTCCGTCTCCTCTACCCTGCCCTCCGTCCCCTCTACCCTGCCCTCCGTCCCCTCTACCCTGCCCTCCGTCCCCTCTACCCTGCCCTCCGCCTCCTCTACCCTGCCCTCCGCCTCCTCTACCCTGCCCTCCGCCTCCTCTACCCTGCCCTCCGTCTCCTCTACCCTGCCCTCCGTCCCCTCTACGCTGCCCTCCGTCCCCTCTACCCTGCCCTCCGTCCCCTCTACCCTGCCCTCCGTCCCCTCTACCCTGCCCTCCGTCTCCTCTCCTCTACCCTGCCCTCCGTCTCCTCTACCCTGCCCTCCGCCTCCTCTACCCTGCCCTCCGCCTCCTCTACCCTGCCCTCCGTCTCTTCTACCCTGCCCTCCGTCTCCTCTACCCTGCCCTCCGTCTCCTCTACCCTGCCCTCCGTCTCCTCTACCCTGCCCTCCGTCTCCTCTACCCTGCCCTCCGTCTCCTCTACCCTGCCCTCCGTCTCCTCTACCCTGCCCTCCGTCCCCTCTACCCTGCCCTCCGTCCCCTCTACCCTGCCCTCCGTCCCCTCTACCCTGCCCTCCGTCCCCTCTACCCTGCCCTCCGCCTCCTCTACCCTGCCCTCCGTCTCCTCTACCCTGCCCTCCGTCCCCTCTACCCTGCCCTCCGTCTCCTCTACCCTGCCCTCCGTCTCCTCTACCCTGCCCTCCGTCTCCTCTACCCTGCCCTCCGTCTCCTCTACCCTGCCCTCCGTCTCCTCTACCCTGCCCTCCGTCTCCTCTACCCTGCCCTCCGTCCCCTCTACCCTGCCCTCCGTCCCCTCTACCCTGCCCTCCGTCTCCTCTACCCTGCCCTCCGTCTCCTCTACCCTGCCCTCCGCCTCCTCTACCCTGCCCTCCGTCCCCTCTACCCTGCCCTCCTTCTCCTCTACCCTGCCCTCCGTCTCCTCTACCCTGCCCTCCGTCTCCTCTACCCTGCCCTCCGTCCCCTCTACCCTGCCCTCCGTCCCCTCTACCCTGCCCTCCGTCCCCTCTACCCTGCCCTCCGTCCCCTCTACCCTGCCCTCCGTCCCCTCTACCCTGCCCTCCGTCTCCTCTACCCTGCCCTCCGTCTCCTCTACCCGGCCCTCCGTCTCCTCTACCCTGCTCTCCGTCTCCTCTACCCTGCCCTCCGTCTCCTCTACCCTGCCCTCCGTCTCCTCTACCCTGCCCTCCGTCTCCTCTACCCTGCCCTCCGTCTCCTCTACCCTGCCCTCCGTCTCCTCTACCCTGCCCTCCGTCCCCTCTACCCTGCCCTCCGTCCCCTCTACCCTGCCCTCCGTCCCCTCTACCCTGCCCTCCGTCCCCTCCACCCTGCCCTCCGTCTCCTCCACCCTGCCCTCCGTCTCCTCCACCCTGCCCTCCGTCTCCTCTCCTCTACCCTGCCTTCCGTCTCCTCCACCCTGCCCTCCGTCTCCTCCACCCTGCCCTCCGTCTCCTCCACCCTGCCCTCCGTCTCCTCCACCCTGCCCTCCGCCTCCTCCACCCTGCCCTCCGTCTCCTCCACCCTGCCCTCCGTCTCCTCCACCCTGCCCTCCGTCTCCTCCACCCTGCCCTCCGTCTCCTCCACCCTGCCCTCCGTCCCCTCCACCCTGCCCTCCGTCCCCTCCACCCTGCCCTCCGTCCCCTCCACCCTGCCCTCCGTCCCCTCTACCCTGCCCTCCGTCTCCTCTACCCTGCCCTCCGTCTCCTCTACCCGGCCCTCCGTCTCCTCTACCCGGCCCTCCGTCCCCTCTACCCGGCCCTCCGTCCCCTCTACCCTGCCCTCCGTCCCCTCTACCCTGCCCTCCGTCCCCTCTACCCTGCCCTCCGTCCCCTCTACCCTGCCCTCCGTCCCCTCTACCCTGCCCTCCGTCCCCTCTACCCTGCCCTCCGTCTCCTCTACCCTGCCCTCCGTCTCTTCTACCTTGCCCTATGTCCCCTCTACCCTGCCCTCTGTCCCCTCTACCCTGCCCTCCGTCCCCTCTACCCTGCCCTCCGTCCCCTCTACCCTGCCCTCCGTCTCCTCTACCCTGCCCTCTGTCTCTTCTCCTCTACCCTGCCCTCTGTCTCTTCTCCTCTACCCTGCCCTCTGTCTCCTCTACCCTGCCCTCTGTCTCCTCTACCCTGCCCTCTGTCTCCTCTACCCTGCCCTCTGTCTCCTCTACCCTGCCCTCTGTCTCCTCTACCCTGCCCTCTGTCCCCTCTACCCTGCCCTCTGTTTCCTCTACCCTGCCCTCTGTTTCCTCTACCCTGCCCTCCGTCTCCTCTACCCTGCCCTCCGTCTCCTCTACCCTGCCCTCCGTCTCCTCTCCTCTACCCTGCCCTCCGTCTCCTCTCCTCTACCCTGCCCTCCGTCTCCTCTCCTCTACCCTGCCCTCTGTCCCCTCTACCCTGCCCTCCGTACCCTCTACCCTGCCCTCCGTCCCCTCTACCCTGCCCTCCGTCCCCTCTACCCTGCCCTCCGTCCCCTCTACCCTGCCCTCCGTCCCCTCTACCCTGCCCTCCGTCCCCTCTACCCTGCCCTCCGTCCCCTCTACCCTGCCCTCCGTCCCCTCTACCCTGCCCTCCGTCCCCTCTACCCTGCCCTCCGTCCCCTCTACCCTGCCCTCCGTCCCCTCTACCCTGCCCTCTGTCCCCTCTACCCTGCCCTCTGTCCCCTCTACCCTGCCCTCTGTCCCCTCTACCCTGCCCTCTGTCCCCTCTACCCTGCCCTCTGTCCCCTCTACCCTGCCCTCTGTCCCCTCTACCCTGCCCTCTGTCCCCTCTACCCTGCCCTCTGTCCCCTCTACCCTGCCCTCTGTCCCCTCTACCCTGCCCTCTGTCCCCTCTACCCTGCCCTCTGTCCCCTCTACCCTGCCCTCTGTCCCCTCTACCCTGCCCTCTGTCCCCTCTACCCTGCCCTCTGTCCCCTCTACCCTGCCCTCTGTCCCCTCTACCCTGCCCTCTGTCCCCTCTACCCTGCCCTCCGTCCCCTCTACCCTGCCCTCCGTCCCCTCTACCCTGCCCTCCGTCCCCTCTACCCTGCCCTCCGTCCCCTCTACCCTGCCCTCCGTCCCCTCTACCCTGCCCTCCGTCCCCTCTACCCTGCCCTCCGTCCCCTCTACCCTGCCCTCCGTCCCCTCTACCCTGCCCTCCGTCCCCTCTACCCTGCCCTCCGTCTCCTCTACCCTGCCCTCCGTCTCCTCTACCCTGCCCTCCGTCTCCTCTACCCTGCCCTCCGTCTCCTCTACCCTGCCCTCCGTCTCCTCTACCCTGCCCTCCGTCTCCTCTACCCTGCCCTCCGTCTCCTCTACCCTGCCCTCCGTCTCCTCTACCCTGCCCTCCGTCTCCTCTACCCTGCCCTCCGTCTCCTCTACCCTGCCCTCCGTCTCCTCTACCCTGCCCTCCGTCTCCTCTACCCTGCCCTCCGTCTCCTCTACCCTGCCCTCCGTCTCCTCTACCCTGCCCTCCGTCTCCTCTACCCTGCCCTCCGTCTCCTCTACCCTGCCCTCCGTCTCCTCTACCCTGCCCTCTGTCTCCTCTACCCTGCCCTCCGTCTCCTCTACCCTGCCCTCCGTCTCCTCTACCCTGCCCTCCGTCTCCTCTACCCTGCCCTCCGTCTCCTCTACCCTGCCCTCTGTCTCCTCTACCCTGCCCTCTGTCTCCTCTACCCTCCTCTCCTCTAACAGGAATAAAGACACTAAGCAGGAGATGGTAAACCAGTGGCTTGAGGATGACTTTGAATGGCCCACACCCAACACCAGGTCCACCACAACACCTCACCCAGGTACCTCATCTTAGTTTTTCTGTTATTTCTTATATATATTTTTTTGTGTGTGGGGGTGGTTCCTGAAGAAAATGTGTGTGCTTGCTCCTATTGTCTCAAAGTATTTCTATGGTATATAGTGGAAGTAGTAGAGGTACTTGTTACTGCAGTACTAGTGGCTGTGGTGACTGTACTAATGGTAGTATTGACAACTGACAATAAATGAATCTCAGAATAAGATTTTTATATTATATGTAAGGATATCTACATTTTATTTTTACATTTGGTCTGTATTTCTTTTTCTAGGGACGTACGATAACCCAGCATACACCAATGGGGTGTCAAATATCTACCAACACTCAAGCGGTCCTCTTCCAACCTACAACTCCAACCCAGAGTCGAGCGAAAGATATCCTCCACCATACTACCCCTCAGAGCCCCACAACCAAATGCACAACTTCCCAAGCAACCAGCCTGTGAGTACACTATAGTACTATAGTACACCGGCAACCAGCCTGTGAGTACACTATAGTACTATAGTACACCGGCAACCAGCCTGTGAGTACACTATAGTACTATAGTACACCGGCAACCAGCCTGTGAGTACACTATAGTACTATAGTACACCGGCAACCAGCCTGTGAGTACACTATAGTACTATAGTACACCGGCAACCAGCCTGTGAGTACACTATAGTACTATAGTACACCGGCAGCCAGCCTGTGAGTATAGGTTGTTATCAATAAAGCGTCACATTAAGGTGCAGAGCATTCTATTTGGCTGTTGGGGGCAAGAAGACTCCCTGCTCTGCTAAAACCATTGACAACTGCCTACCGTTAAATAAATGTGAACTATTTGGTTATAATGTCATCACCTCTTGAAGAGCACAGTCAGAACTACACATTTCTGATTATTCCACATTTTGCTCTGTCATCAGAGTTATACCGCAAGTAACGGCGTCCTTTTCATGATCAGTAAACATCAACTGATCATGTAATTTCAGATACGTGAGGGTAGCCTCACGACATCTCTCAATATTGACGCACACGCACACACACACACACACTAAATCTCAATTTCTATCTCTTTTTACCGCAGGTAAGGATCAACAGACCGCAGATCAGAACATCTTATGACTTGTAGCATCCTCTTACTCACAAGAAAAAGTGCCTACAGATGCAGGATCTTAATTTGTCTGCGTCTCAATCCATTGCATCCGTCGATATCGGCCTTCCTGATGGGCTGCGTCTCAATCCATTGCATCCACGGATATCGGCCTTCAGGATCTGCTGTGAAAGGTGGCAGAACTACAGTTGTGTTTGTCAGATCATGAGACCTCCTGAAAATCGGGACACTTCAAAACAAACTTCCTTTAAAAACAGATTGGGGGGGGCTATCTGTTTTTCCATGTGTGAATCTATTATTCAATGCATTTCTTTGAGCTAATAGCAATAAGGCCAAATTCAATGTTTCATCAAATCATTTTGGGACTCTAGAGGTTTAAAGCTGCTAAGTATTTTGTTCTGAGATAACAGGGTGATCAAATTAAGATCCTACATCTGTATGAACAAATTGAATGTAAATGTGGTAAATACACATAGGATTGCTTGCTTGTTTATGACGGCCGAATGAGCCAGAGCTCTCTGTTGTTCAGTAAAGCTGCTAGATACTCTGCTCTGAGACGGTGTCTCTGCCTATCTTGTCCAAGTATGTATAGCATATGGTCTTCCAGGAGGGTTTGAGCAGATACCCACAGAGACCGCTGGTGGCCAGCTCAGGATGCCTGAAACATATAGGATTAAAACAGCTATGGTATTAATACTCATAACAGAATATTTATTCATTTTGACAGTGGATCAAATTTTATTTAGTGCACTTTAAAAGATTGAATTCATCAATGTGCATTTGATCGTTCTATACCTAGCAATAGTTATGGAGGGTTATAAGTAATATAGCTTTTACTTATTTATTTTTCTTTGTTTACTTGTTATTGTATATTAGCTCTGTATTACACTGTATGCGGTCTGCCAAACAATTTGTATCACTGTAAATACTGTTATGTAAATATGTAAATTGTAATCAGAAATGGATAACTATGATTTTTGTCATCAAGAAATAAAATAGTTTCTGAAAATGTTCCAATGTCAATTGTAAAAGTTCAAAGTTCTTTTTGAAACCTGATGCAGTACGGTACACAGTGGTGTCCGAAATTACTGACACCCTTGATAAAGATGAGCAATAATGACTGTATTAAATAAATAATTCAAGTACTGAACTACACTGCATGACCAAAAGTAATTGGACACCTGCTCGTCGAACATCTCATTCCAAAATCATAGGCATTAATACAGAGTTTGTCTGCCCTTTGCTGCTATAACGGCTTCCACTCTTCTGGGAAGGCATTTCCACTAGATGTGGGAACATAGCGGGGATTTGCTTCCATTAAGCTAAAAGAGCATTAGTGAGGTCAGGCACTCATGTTGGGCGATTAGGCCTGGCTTGCAGTAGGCATTCCAATTCATCCCCAAGTTGTTCGATGGGGTTGAGGTCAGAGCTCTGTGCAGGCCAGTTAAGTTTTTCCACACCGATCTCGACAAACCATTTCTGTATGGACCTCGCTTTGTGCACAGGGAAACAGGAAAGGGCCTTCCCCAAACTGTTGCTACAAAGTTGAAAGCACAGAATCATCTAAAATGTCACTGTATGCTGAAGCATTAAGATTTCCCTTCACTGGAACTAAGTGTCTTAGCCCGAACCATGAAAAACAACCCCAGACAATTATTCCTCCTCCACCAAACGTTACAGTTGACACTATGCATTGGGGCAGGTAGCGTTCTCCTGGCATCCGCCAAACCAAGATTTGTCCGTCGGACTGCCAGATGGTGAAGCGTGATTTCTCACTCCCGATAACGCGTTTCCAATGGCCGCGAGCTTTACACCTCTCCAGCCGACGCTTGGCATTGCGCATGATGATCTTAGGCTTGTGTGTGGCTGCTCGGGCATGGAAACCCATTTCATGAAGCTCCCGACAAACAGTTATTGTGCTGGCGTTGCTTCCAGAGGCAGTTTGGAACTCAGTAGTGAGTGTTGCAACCAAGGACACACGGTTTTACGCCCTACACGCTCAGCACTCTGCGATCCCATTCTGTGAACTTATGTGTCCTACCACTTCACCTCTGAGCCGTTGTTGCTCCTAGACGTTTCCACTTCACAATAACAGCACTTACAGTTGATGGGGAAGTTCTAGCAAGGCAGAAATAAGACAAACAGACTTGTTGGAAAGGTGGCATCCTAGGGCGGTGCCACGTTGAAAGTCACTGAGCTCTTCAGTAAGGTAAATTTACTGCCAAAGTTTGTCTATGGAGATTGCATGGCTGTGTGCTGAATTTTATACACAGCAACAGGTAAGGCTGAAATAGTCGAATCCACTATTTTGTTTAACAAGTAATACATTTCTTCCTCAAAAGAGGTAGAGGTCAAAATGGTTGACACCCCTAAAGATTCGTATAAATAATGTAGCCAAAAGTTTAGTGTTTGATCCCATATTCCTAGCATGCAAAGACTACATCGAGCTTGTGAGTCTACACAGTTGTTGGATGCATTTGCAGTTACTTTTGGTTGTGTTTCATCTCCTAGAGATGAACGTACTTTGGTGCAAAAAGTGCAAGAACAGAACAGGGTAGAGGAGACGGAGGGCAAGGTAGAACAACAGCAAAGGACCCTGTGAAGATGCTGGAGGAAACAGGTACAAAAGCATCTATATCCACAGTAAAACGAGTCCTATATCGACATAACCTGAAAAGCCGCTCAGCAAGGAAGAAGCCACTGCTCCAAAACCTCCATAAAAAAGCCAGACTACGGTTTGCAACTGCACATGGGGACAAAGATCATACTTTTTGGAGAAATGTCCTCTGGTCTGATGAAACAAAAATAGAACTGTTTGGCCATAATGACCATCGTCATGTTTGGAGGAAAAAGGGGGAGGCTTGCAAGCCTTGAACACCACCCCAACTGTGAAGCACAGGGGTGGCAGCATCATGTTGTGGGGGTGCTATGCTGCAGGAGGGTCTGGTGCACTTCACAAAATAGATGGCATCATGAGGGAGGAAGTTATGTGGATATATTGTAACAACATCTCAAGACATCAGTCAGGAAGTTAAAGCTTGGTCGCAAATGGGTCTTCCAAATGGACAACGACCCCAAGCATACTTCCAAAGTTGTGTAAAAATGGCTTAAGGACAACAAAGTCAAGGTATTTATAGTGGCCATCACAAAGCCCTGACCTCAATCCTATAGAACATTTGTGGGCAGAACTGAAAAAGCATGTGTGAGCAAGGAGGCCTACAAACCTGACTCAGTTACACCAGCTCTGTCAGGAGGAATGGGCCAAAAATCACCCAACTTATTGTGGGAAGCTTGTGGAAGGCTTCTCGAAACGTTTGACCCAAGTTAAACAATTTAAAGGCAATGCTACCAAATACAAATTGAGTATATGTAAACTTCTGACCCACTGGGAATGTGATGAAAGAAATAAAAGTTGAAGTAAATCCTTCTCTCTACAATTATTCTGACATTTCACATTCTTAAAATAAAGTGGTGATTCTAACTGACCTAAGACAGGGAATGTTTACTAGGATTAAAAGTCAGGAATTGTGAAAAACTGAGTTTAAATGTATTTGGCTAAGGTGTATGTAAACTTCCGACTGTAGCAGTCATACTTTTTCACAAGCAGGTAAAATGCACACTTCTGTAAAAAGACTAGTGAGTTGGATCCAGTCCAATTACTTCTATTGTTTTGCTAGCATTTAAAGAGTCATTATGGAATTGGTATATCTGCTGTTAAACAAAAAAGTGTCAGGGAAAGGGCAAATGAAGGTGGACTCAGTTCTGATGCAACCTCATCCACCAGCTGGCTCTCTCTATCAATTGAGCCTGGGGAAGAGATTAGTGACGCCGGCCACATGTCACACTTCAAGGATGGGCAAACATTGATAGATTGTAAGTTTAAGGATACAATTTATAGATGTAGTAATGAGTTTTCATGAAGCAATCACCTCAAATAACCTGTACTTTGTCGAAACTGGAAACCTCAGATCCAAAACGAGAAACATTCAACTCTTCGCTCATTTGTTTATGATATAATTCATGCATTATTTCATTTGTTCGTCCATTCATTCCATTGTATACAGACAAGGTATAGCATCAAAACATGGTTAAAACTATTATGCGGTTGTCATGGACTGTCAGTCCTTGCATCTAGAGCGTTGTTTATGAATGAGAAGGGTTTCGTTACACAGAAAATGTCATTCCAATGTGAGAGTTAGATTTTCCCATGTGAAGATGTCAATTCGATTTTCACATGTGAAAAGGTGTGTTAACATGTGAACTCATTAAATACATGAAATACATCTCAACATATGGTTTCACATGTGAACAGCTGACCTCACGTGTGTCTCTATGATTTTCACATTTCAGCTCAATGTGAAATTGCGATTTTTTTTCAAGTGAAAATGGTGGTTTTCACATGTGAAATTGAACATTTAACATGTTTTGTTTGTAAGGGAAATTATGAAATGGTATGGGGTTTTTAAGGTAAGTGGCACAATGTTTGTGCATTTTTTATGGATCCCCATACGTTCCTGCCAAGGCAGTAGCTACACTTCCTGGGGTTTATTATGAATCCCCATTAGTTCCTGCCAAGGCAGTAGCTACACTTCCTGGGGTTTATTATGAATCCCCATTAGTTCCTGCCAAGGCAGTAGCTACACTTCCTGGGGTTTATTATGAATCCCCATTAGTTCCTGCCAAGGCAGTAGCTACACTTCCTGGGGTTTATTATGAATCCCCATTAGTTCCTGTCAAGGCAGTAGCTACACTTCCTGGGGTTTATTATGAATCCCCATTAGTTCCTGTCAAGGCAGCAGCTACACTTCTTGGGGTCCAGCAAAATTAAGGCAGTTATATACAATAAACAATATGACATTACATTTCACAACAGATTTCACAACACATGAATTGTTTCCCCTCAAGCCTCTACTATACTACCACATACAGTATCTACAAAAAGTGTACATGTGTATATCGTGTGTATGTTATCATGTGTGTGTGTTACAGTATGTGTGTCTTTGTGTGTCTTTTAAATCAGATTTCACTGCTTGCATGAGTTACTTGATGTGGAATAGACTTTCATGTACTGTAGTCATGGCTCTATGTAGAACTGTGTGCCTCCTGTAGTCTGTTCTGGACTTGGGGATTGTGAAGAGACCTCTGGTGGCATGTCTTGTGGGGTATGCATGGGTGTCTGAGCTGTGTGCTAGTAGTTTAAACAGACAGCTTGGTGCATTCAACATGTCAATACCTCTTACAAATACAAGTAGCGATGGAGTCAATTTCTCCTCTACTTCGAGTCAGGTAGATTTACATATTAATGTTAGTTCTCCTTGTACATTTAAGGGCCACCCATGGCTGCCCTGTTCTGGGCCAATTGTAATTTCCGAAGTCCCTCTTTGTGGCACCTGGCCACATGACTGGACAGTAGTCCAGGTGTGACAAAATTAAGGCCTGTAGGACATGCCTTGTTGATAGCGTTGTTAAGAAGGCAGAGCGGGAGTTTATTATGGACAGACTTCTCCCCATCTTAGCAACTGTTGTATCAACATGTTTTGACCATGACAGTTCACAATTCAGGGTTACACCAATCAGTTTAGTCTCCTCAACTTGCTCAATTTCTACATTATTCATTACAAGATTTAGTTTGGGTATAAGGTTTAGTGAATGATTTGTCCAAAATACAAATGCATTTTATATACACTGCTCAAAAAAATAAAGGGAACACTTAAACAACACAATGTAACTCCAAGTCAATCGCACTTCTGTGAAATCAAACTGTCCACTTAGGAAGCAACACTGATTGACAATACATTTCACATGCTGTTGTGCAAATGGAATAGACAAAAGGTGGAAATTATAGGCAATTAGTAAGACACCCCCAAAAAAGGAATGGTTCTGCAGGTGGTGACCACACACCACTTCTTAGTTCCTATGCTTCCTGGCTGATGTCTTGGTCACTTTTGAATGCTGGCGGTGCTTTCACTCTAGTGGTAGCATGAGACGGAGTCTACAACCCACACAAGTGGCTCAGGTAGTGCAGTTCATCCAGGATGGCACATCAATGCGAGCTGTGGCAAAAAGGTTTGTTGTGTCTGTCAGCGTAGTGTCGAGAACAAGGAGGCGCTACCAGGAGACAGGCCATTACATCAGGAGACGTGGAGGAGGCCGTAGGAGGGCAACAACCCAGCAGCAGGACCGCTACCTCTGCCTTTGTGCAAGGAGGTGCACTGCCAGAGCCCTGCAAAATGACCTCCAGCAGGCCACAAATGTGCTTGTGTCAGCATTGGTCTCACAAGGGGTCTGAGGATCTCATCTCGTTACCTATTGGCAGTCAGGCTACCTCTGGCGAAAACATGGAGGGCTGTGCTGCCCCACAAAGAAATGCCACCCCACACCATGACTGACCCATCGCCAAACCGGTCATGCTGGAGGATGTTGCAGGCAGCAGAACGTTCTCCACGGCGTCTCCAGACTCTGTCAAGTCTGTCACATGTGCTCATGTGCTCAGTGTGAACCTGCTTTCATCTGTGAAGAGCACAGGGCGCCAGTGGCGAATTTGCCAATCTTGGTGTTCTCTGGCAAATGCCAAATGTCCTGCACGGTGTTGGGCTGTAAGCACAACCCCCACCTGTGGACGTCGGGCCCTCATACCACCCTCATGGAGTCTGTTTCTGACCGTTTGAGCAGACACATGCACATTTGTGGCCTGCTGGAGGTTATTTTGATTTTTATCATAGGTACACTTCCACTGTGACAGACGGAATCTAAAACAAAAATCCAGAAAATCACATTGTATGATTTTTAAGTAATTCATTTGCATTTTATTGCATGACATAAGTATTTGATCACTTACCAACCAATAAGAATTCCGGCTCTCACAGACCTGTTAGTTTTTCTTTAAGAAGCCCTCCTGTTCTCCACTCATTACCTGTATTAACTGCACCTGTTTGAACTTGTTACCTGTATAAAAGACACCTGTCCACACACTCAATCAAACAGACTCCAACCTCTCCACAATGGCCAAGACCAGAGAGCTGTGTAAGGACATCAGGGATAAAATTGTAGACCTGCACAAGACTGGGATGGGCTACAGGACAATAGGCAAGCAGCTTGGTGAGAAGGCAACAACTGTTGGCGCAATTATTCGAAAATGGAAGAAGTTCAAGATGACGGTCAATCACCCTCGGTCTGGGGCTCCATGCAAGATCTCACCTCGTGGGGCATCAATGATCATGAGGAAGGTGAGGGATGAGCCCAGAACTACACGGCAGGACCTGGTCAATGACCTGAAGAGAGCTGGGACCACAGTCTCAAAGAAAACCATTAGTAACACACTACGCCGTCATGGATTAAAATCCTGCAGCGCATGCAAGGTCCCCCTGCTCAAGCCAGCGCATGTCCAGGCCCGTCTGAAGTTTGCCAATTACCATCTGGATGATCCAGAGGAGGAATGGGAGAAAGTCATGTGGTTTGATGAGACAAAAATAGAGCTTTTTGGTCTAAACTCCACTCGCCGTGTTTGGAGGAAGAAGAAGGATGAGTACAACCACAAGAACACCATCCCAACCAGGAAGCATGGAGGTGGAAACATCATTCTTTGGGGATGCTTTTCTGCAAAGGGGACAGGACGACTGCACCGTAATGAGGGGAGGATGGATGGGGCCATGTATCGTGAGATCTTGGCCAACAACCTCCATCCCTCAGTAAGAGCATTGAAGATGGGTCGTGGCTGGGTCTTCCAGCATGACAATGACCACGAAACACACAGCCAGGGCAACTAAGGAGTGGCTCCGTAAGAAGCATCTCAAGGTCCTGGAGTGGCCTAGCCAGTCTCCAGACCTGAACCCAATAGAAAATCTTTGAAGGGAGCTGAAAGTCTGTATTGCCCAGCGACAGCCCCGAAACCTGAAGCATCTGGAGAAGGTCTGTATGGAGGAGTGGGCCAAAATCCCTACTGCAGTGTGTGCAAACCTGGTCAAGAACTACAGGAAACGTATGATCTCTGTAATTGCAAACAAAGGTTTCTGTACCAAATACTAAGTTCTGCTTTTCTGATGTATCAAATACTTAAGTCATGAAAATGCAAATTAAATACTTAAAAATCATACAAAGTGATTTTCTGGATTTTTGTTTCAGATTCCGTCTCTCACAGTTGAAGTGTACCTATGATAACAATTACAGACCTCTACATGCTTTGTAAGTAGGAAAACCTGCAAAATCGGCAGTGTATAAAATACTTGTTCTCCCCACTGTATATAGGACTAACGTATTTCTTGCCACCCATTCTGAAACTAACTGCAGCTTTTTGTTAAGTGTTGCAGTGATTTCACATTTCACATTTCGCTGTAGTAGCTGACATGTATAGTGTTGAGTCATCAGCATACATAGACACACAGGCTTTACTCAGAGCCAGTGGCAGGTCATTAGTAAAGATTTTAAAAAGGGGCCTGGTGAATGCCTGACTCTACCTTGATTATATTGGAGAGGCTTCCATTAAAGAACACCCTCTGTGTTCTGTTAGACAGGTAACTCTCGATTCACAATATAGCAGGGGGTGTAAAGCCATAACACATACGTTTTTCCAGCAGCAGATTATGATTGATAATGTCAAATGCTGCACGGAAGTCAAACAAAACAGCTCCCATAATCTTTTTATTAACAATTTCTCTCAGCCAATCAATCATTTGTGTAAGTGCTGTACATGTTGAATGACCTTCCCTATAAGCATTACTGTCATCCTCTTCGGGATGTGCTGACCCGTTAACGTCCAACCTCTAAATATAAATGGAAAAACCAAAGCCTGTAACAGGTCAGTTATGGATGGATGTGTAGGTTCAGAACTTGTTGTTGGCATGTCATGCCTAAGTTTGCTAATCATGCCAATATTTTTTTTTTTAATTAGTTGGCAATATCAGCGGGTTTTGTGATAAATGAGCCATCTGTTTCAATGAATGATGGAGCCGAGTTTGCCTTTTTGGCAAAAATGTAATTTAAGGTGCTCCAAAGCTTTTTACTATCATTCTTTATAAAATGTATCTTTGTTTCATAGTTTATTCTATTTATTCAGTTTAGTCAGATGGATTTCTCAATTTGCAATTAGTTTGCCAAACGGCAGTGCCTCATCGCTCTCAACCATACCATTATTCATCAATCCACGGGGATTTAACAGGTTTTACAGTCATTTTCTTGTTGGGTGCATGCTTATAAGTAACTGGAAACAGCAATTTCATAAATGTGTCAAGTGCAGCATCTGGTTGCTCCTTATTACACACGACAGACCAGCAAATATTCTTGACATCTTTAACGTAGGAATCACTTTAAAACGTATTATATGAGCTCTTATACACTATACTAGGCCTTTGGAACTTTGCTTTTCACAGATATGGCTACTATATTATGATGACTCCATCTGATACATTTGGACACTGCTTTAGAGCAGATGTCTGCAACAATAGTAAAGATGTAATCAATACATGTGGATGATTTCATTCCTGTGCTGTTAATACCCTGGTAGCTTGACTGAACCAGGTTTGAGGCACTGGTTAGAGTTTTAAGCTTTTTCTTGAGTGGCAGCTTGATGAAAGCCAGGCAATATTTAGATCACCCAGAAAAAATACCTCTCTGTTGATGTCACATACACTATATATACAAAAGTATGTTGGCACCCCTTCAAATGAGTGGATTTGGCTATTTCAGCCACACCCGTTGCTTACAGGTATATAAAATCAAGCACACCTCCATGCAATCTCCATAGACAAACATTGGCAGTAGAATGGCCTTACTGAAGAGCTTAGGGACTGTAAACGTGGCACCGTCATAGGATGCCTCCTTCCCAACTAGTCAGTTCAACAAATTTCTGTCCTGCTATAGAGCTGCCCCAGTCAATCTAGAGGCAAAATAAACACACCTATTTAGGCGAGGTGCTGGCTAGCGGAGTAGAACACTTGAAAAATTAAAGGAGAGCCGCACACTCTAGAAGCTCAGATGCAATAATTTAATAACCTAATAACCAACGTTTCGACAGACAAGCTGTCTTCATCAGGGTATAATGACAAACACTGCGGGGTGACTCGTTTATATAGTGTCAAAGGACACACACAGGTGTCTGTAATCATGGCCGGGTGTGGCCAGATATCATTGGTTAATTCTCAGATATAAAAATAACATACCAAAAACATGAATGGATATCATACGATCATAGATACAATTTGGCTACATAGGCCTACAAACATTAACAATGAATAGAAAAATCACAAGAATGGCTTCGGATAAAAGTCTACGTTAAGACCGAAGGAAGCAAGGGTCTTTAAATTAAAGATCAAGGCAGCCTCTCTTTTTAACAATAAATTGTCGAGTTCACCCCCTCTCCTAGTGAGGGTGACAAGTTCAATGCCGATATAACATAGGGACGAAATCGAGTGGTTTGCTTACAAAAAGTGGGCCGATACTGGGTAAGTCAAGTTTTTGCACCTAATGGTGCTACGATGCTCTGAGATTCGTACTTTTAATTTGCGCTTTGTTTTACCCACATCATTTTTACCAAAAGGACAAGTTATGAGATAAATAACTGCCTCAGTGGAGCACGTGATAACACCTTTGATTGGGATCTGTTTCCCTGTTTGGGGTGTTTGAAGGATCTGCATTTATAAGTGCCATTGCATGTAGCCATTACACTTGTAGTTTCCATCCAGTAGGGGCGCAAATAGACTTTGTGCAGGGATATCTGGGGGTGGTAAATCAGAGTTTACTAATTGATCTCTGAGATTGCTGCCCCGCGAGAACACAATCAAGGGAGGGTCCGAAAACACATTACAGATACTGTCATCGGATCTTAGAATGTGCCAATATTTGTGAACTATTCACTTAATTTGTTCAGAGCACTTTGAATAGCGGGTCATTAGAATGCAAGAATGCTTATTTTTACAAGACTGTCCTTGACATGTGTCATATTGCATAGTAAATCTCAGATGCTCAGAACAAGAGCTAAGAAAAGCATGGAATGCCTGGAGCTGTTTTGCATCACCCCTCCATAGAACAAAAATATCATCAATATACCGTTTCCAAATAATGGATGTTAGGCAAGAAAACATTTGAGAGCATGGAAAATTGACTGTTTCTCCATGTAACCCACATACAAATTAGCATAGTTAGGAGCCATGGGGGATCCCATAGCAGTCCCCTTCGTCTGAATAAAGAAATAATTTAGAAACATGAAATAGTTGTGTGTGAGTACTATTTTAGCCAATGTTATAATGCAGGCACTGGAAGGTAGTTCATTAGGGTCACGTTGCAGAAGAAAATGTTCCATAGCGTCAGTACCGCCCTCGTGTGGAATATTCGTGTATAACGACTCAACATCAAAAGTAACTAACAAAGTGTTATCATAGAGCGGATCAAGAGATTCAATAATAGAGATCATACTACTAGTGTCCTTTACAGTGTAGATAGTGTTCTGAAATTGGGAAGTGGGGTCACTTCTGCGTTTCTTGTAAAAGGTGTTGTCAAGCAGTTGTCTATGACACTCATTTACATAAACATTCCTATCCATTAATACATCCGACCCACCCTCTTCAGTAGTGCGGGTAAGGACTGACGTATTGGATTGTAAATCAAGCAAAGCTTGTTTTGCATCCCTAGGTAAATTATGGGAAGATATGTGTGGTGTTATGTGTTAATAACATTTAAACTGCGTTACCCAACAGGCTATGCGAGGGGGGGAGGGGTGCAGGTGGTTGAAGAATGCCTTGCATGGCTAAACAAGGAGTTTTCTAGCTGAAGTATATGTTCATTAAATGTAGTTAAACCTATGCCTCAGTTTGTCATTATACAAGAAACAAACATAACATGGTGTCAGATTGGTAGTTGCTATGACGAGACAAAGAAAAGAAAGGAGTAACTCTGCAAATTTCCGCCACGAAAATTGAACATTCTACAACAAGTCAAGTGACGTGAGTAGTCGAAGATGCTAGCTTGCAAGAGTGAAGGCAACGAGCCGCAGCAGCGAGAGTGACAGCAGCGAGAGCGAGGCTGCATTGGAATCTGTTGACGAGTAAGTTGATGAGCAACATACAGAAGTAAGAGAAATTGACACTGTTCCTGTTCTCCGTCATGGATAGGCTTAGTCCTCCTACTCCTATGCAGTTAACAGGCAATCTAGCTGACAATTGGAAACGTTTCAAGCAGAGATTCAATATCTACCCAGCAGCCAGTGGTGCAGGAAGAGATGATGACAAATTGAAAGCTTCCATTTTTCTGCATGTTATTGGAGAGGATGCATTGGACATTTACAATACCTTTCAGCAAGACGAGGCAAACTTGACATTGACTGTGCTAATGGAAACATTTGAAGAGTACTTTGTACCAAGCAAGAACGTCACGTTTGAGAGATACAGGTTTTTCTCTCATGATCAGAAACAGGGAGTCAGTTTTGACCAGTATTTGGCTGAGATGAACACACTGAGCAAAACTTGTGAAGTTGAAAATCTGAAAGACTCACAGGTGAGAGACAGGATAGTCTGTGGCATACTTGATAATGGACTCAAGGAGAGATTGCTGTGTGAGAAAGATTTAACTTTTGATGAAGCAGTGAATATGTGTCGAGCAGCTGAAACCAGCAGAGCACAAGCTAAAGAGCTGCACAGGGATGAGACGTCAGTGCATGCAATAAAAAGAGAGGAGCACCACACACACAACACCTTACAAAACAAAAACAAGCAAAAGAGAGAAATTAAAACACTACATGTGGAAAATGTGGATTCATCCACAAGCCAAAAAATTGCCCTGCATATGGCAAATCATGTAACAACTGTGGGGAAAATAATAATTTCTCAAAATGCTGCAAAGCTGAGGCTACAAAGAAAAAGGTTCACACAGCCAAGGAGGAGATTGAAGAATTCTTTGTTGATTCTGTGGAAATAGGCAATGCAGTAAAAGCTGAATGGATTGTGCCATTGACTGTGAATGAAACTATAATATCATTCAAGCTTGATACTAGAGCTCAGGTAAACCTGTTGTCACTGGATGACTACAAAACACTGAAGGTGAAGAGCAAAATACACCCGGTAAAAATGAAGGTTACTGGTTATACTGGGGAGAACGTACCAGTCAAAGGAAGCTGCATAGTAACTTTACAGCACAAAGGAAAACAGTTCAAGACACAGCTGCTGATTGTGGAAAAGAGTGTACAGCCTATTCTAGGAATCAATGCATGTGAAAAGGTCAATTTGTTGAAAAGAGTTTGTAGTGACATCACAGACTGAAAATGACCAAGAATCACTACTGGCTGAGTATGGGGACGTGTTTAAGGGTCTTGGATGTTTACCAGGAGAACGCAAAATATGTACTGATGACAGAATTACTCCAGTTGTGCATGCATGCAGAAAAGTTACATTTGCACGGAGGAAAAAGCTCAAGGAGGAACTTGGATGCATGGAAAAGATGGACGTCATCACAAAAATGGATGAACCTACAGACTGGGTAAGCTCACTGGTTATTGTGGTGAAAAAGAACGGCGATCTCAGGATATGTCTAGACCCGAGAGATCTCAACAAAGCAATCAAGAGAGAGCATTTCAAGTTGCCAACCAGAGAAGAGATAATGTGACAGTTTGCTGGAGCAAAGTGGTTCAGTAAGCTTGATGCCTCATCAGGATTCTGGCAAATGAAACTAGATGATGCAAGCTCAAGGCTATGCACATTCAACACACCTGAGGGCAGGTACAGATTTTTTTGTCTACCATATGGGATTCTCTCAGTCTACCACAAGACAATCCACATGATCTTCGAGCACATTCCAGGAGTGGAGACCATGATGGATGACATCATCATCTGGGGGTCCACAAAAGAAGAACACGACGCGAGAGTGAGACAAGTGCTGGACCTGACTCGGAAAGTCAACCTAAAATTAAACAAGGACAAATGCGAGTTTGGTGTGAAAACACTTACCATCGTGGGAGACGTACTTTCAGAGAATGGAGTCAAACCAGACCCGAGGAAAACATCAGCCATCAACAACATGGAACGCCCGAAGAACAAGGACGACGTGAGATGCTTCATGGGCATGATCACCTACCTTGCAAAGTTCATACCTCAACTGGCAGCACAGTCCGCTCCACTCAGATGTCTTCTGGAACAGAGAAATTAATGGGAATGGTCCCATGAACAGGAAAACTGCTTCAAAAACCTGAAGAAGACGATCACAGAAGAGCCAGTGCTCAGGTTCTCTAATCCAGAGAAAAGCACATGGATTTCTGCAGATGCGTCACAGTTTGGCCTGGGAGCAGTTCTTCTGTAACAGCATGGCGACACATGGCAACCCGTCGCTTATGCGTCCAGAGCCTTGACAGGCACAGAGACAAGGTATGCACAAATAGAGAAAGACCTACTGGCGAATACATACGCTTGCGAAAGGTTTAACAAATACATCTACGGACGAGACTTCAAAGTAGAGACCGACCCCAAACCATTGGTGTCAATAATGTCTAAGCCACTGAATGATTGTCCAATGAGAATCCAGAGAATGTTGATTAGACTGCAAAAGTATGATGTGAAGATGATCTAGATCTATACCCCAGGAAAGTTAATGTTCGCCAAAAACACTCTTTCTCGAGCAGTCGACAAGAAAGAGAGCTTTGACACACAGAAAAACACTGAGATTCAGGCCTACGTCGACATGATCGTAGCATCATTTCCTGTGTCTTCTGAGATAATGGAGCAGATCAAAAGAGAGACCGCAGCTGACTAAACAATGACAGAGTTGAAAGAAACAACACTGATAGGATGGCCCGCACAGAAAAACAACTGTCCAAGGATAATACAGGATTTCTGGATGTGCAGAGCAGAACTCACCATTGTGGATGACATTGTGTTCAAAGGCAACAAGATTATCATTCCCATGACACTATGCAAAGAAATGCTGCAGAAAATACACGAGGGCCACTTGGGTGAGGAAAAATGCAAACGACGAGCACGAGAAGTAATATACTGGCCAAGAATGAACCAGGAAATCAGCCAGACCACTGCTTCATGTGAACTGTTTGACCTACAGGCCAAAGCAGCAAGCAGAGCCACTAACGCCTCATCCAGTACCCAACAGACCCTACTACAAAGTTGAAGTTGACCTTTTTGACTGCAATGGCAAAAGTCACATTGTTGTTACCAAATACTACTCAAACTACCCTGAAGTAGCAACACTGCCAACTACCTCCAGCAGAGCTGTAATCACCTACCTGAAATCAGTCTTTGCAAGACATGGTGTTGCGTCTGAACTGTACTCGGACAATGGCCCGCAGTTCTCAAGTTCCGAATTCCGATCGTTCGCTAACAACTTAGAAGAGTGTTCAGTCAAAATTGTCAAAGGTCTGATGAAAAAAGGACACGATGGAAAGGAGGATTTCCTAAAAAATCTGATGATCTACCGCAGTGCACAGCTGCAGAACGGACTTTCACCTGCACAAATGTTGATGGGACGTCGCATCAGAACCAACCTACCCATCCATGAGGACTTGCTAACACCCAGAGGTGCTCATAAAGTCAAACTCGCAAAGGAAAAACAGAAAGATAAACAAAAACAGCGACACGACAAAAGTGCAAGACACTTGCCTGAACTGAAACCTGGAGATCATGTACGACTCCGAGACATCACTACAGGAACTGGATGCAGCAAGGACACGTGCAGAGAGAAGTTGCACCGCGATCCTATGAGATCCAAACGGAGCATGGATCACAACTAAGACGAAACAGAGTGGCTCTAAGGCTTCAGCCATTTACTCAAGGGACTGAGGATCATCAGGAGGATACTGCTGAAGCGTCAAATGCCTTTAGGAATGGACAATTCAGTCAGAACACCCTGACTGACAATGAACGCTGTCCAACTGTTTCAGGAAGCACTTCAGCAGAACGACCAACAGGACTGTCAGAGCCCCTGAAAGGCTTATTGAGAATTGTTAAAAAATAAATACAAAAAAAGGGGCACCTGGACTGAATGTTTTGTTTACGTGAGTAGAAATAGCGCCACAATAGACTATTGTTGGACAGACTATATTTAGTTGAAAAAACAACCATCAGAATATGTTTATTGCCTGTGTAAAAGGGAGACATGTTTATTGCCTGCGCACCAGGGAGACATGCGCGGCGCGTGTGGCAAAATAGATCAAGATGTCATCAATATACACTACCACACACTGCCCGTACAAGTCCCTGAGAATCTCATCTACAAAGGATTGGAAGATGGCTGGAGCATTCTTTAACCCATACGGTATGATGAGGTACTCATAGTGGCCTGATGTGGTACTAAACGCTGTTTTCCACTCGTCTCCTCCCCGAATACGCACCAGATTATACGTGCTCCTGAGGTCCAGTTTTGTGAAAAAACGTGCTCCGTGGAATGATTCCACCGCTGTAGCGATGAGAGGTAGCGGATAACTAAATCCCACTGTGATTGAATTTAGACCTTGATAATCAATGCACGGATGCAGTCCTCCCTCCTTTTTTCTCACAAAAAAGAAACTCGAGGAGGCGGGTGACATGGAGGACCGAATGAACCCTTGTCTCAGAGCTTCCGGGACATATGTCTCCATAGCCAACGTCTCCTCCTGTGACAATGGGTACACGTGACTCCTGGGAAGTGCAGCGTTCTCCTGGAGGTTTATCACGCAATCCCACCGTCGATGAGGTGGTAATTTGGTCGCTTTTTTCTTACTAAAAGCGATAGCCAAATCGGCATATTCTGGGGGAATGCGCACAGTGGAAACCTGGTCTGGACTCTCCACCGACGTGGCACCGATGGAAACTCCCACACACCTACCTGAACACTCCTCTGACCACCCCTGAAGAGCTCCCAAGCTCCAGGAAATGAGGGGATTGTGAATGGCTAGCCAGGGAACCCCCAACACCACTGGAAACCCAGGTGAATCAATAAGGTAGAAACTAATCTGCTCCCTATGATCCCCCTGCGTTACCATGTCCAGCGGAATCGTGGCCTCCCTGATCAGCCCTGACCCTAACGGTCGGCTATCTAGGGAGTGCACGGGAAAGGTGGGTCTATCTGCACCAGCGGAATACCCAATTTACGGGCGAGTCCGCGATCCATAAAACTCCCAGCTGCGCCTTATGCCGGAGAGAGGGGAAAAACGCAGGGAAAAAAATAACCAAAAACATGTGACCGACAGGAAGCTCTGGGTGAGTCTTGTGCCTACTCACCTGGGGTGGCCGAGAAGTATTCCGCCTGCCATCTCTACTCCCAGAGGCACTCCTCCAGCACCGGTCCGAAGTGTGTCCTCTTCGGCCACAATAGGTGCAAGAGAAGCCACCTCCTCCGGCCCCCCTAGATGCAGCCACTCCCAACTCCATCGGAGTTGGAGCGGGAGGGCTGGGAGGTGGAACTGACAGGACCCCCTCTGAACGCCCGCGGGCAGCTAGCAGGTTATCCAGTCGTATAGACATGCCAATAAGCTCATCGAGGGAGAGTGTAGTGTCTCGACAAGCTAGCTCCCGACGGACGTCCTCCCGAAGGCTACATCGGTAATGGTCCATCAGGGCCCTGTCATTCCACCCCGCACCAGCAGCCAAGGTCCGGAACTCCAACGCGAAGTCTTGCGCACTCCTCGTCTCCTGTCTGAGGTGGAACAGTCGCTCACCCACCGCTCGGCCCTCCTGAGGGTGGTCAAATACGGCCCGAAAGCGGCGGGTGAACTCTGGGTAGTGGTCTCGAACCGAGTCTGGGCCGTTCCAGACTGTGTTAGCCCATTCCAGGGCTCTACCCGTCAGACAGGAGATGAGGAGGCTAACACTCTCCTCTCCCGAGGGAGTCGGATGAACAGTAGCCAAGTAGAGCTCCAACTGGAGCAAAAACCCCTGGCACCCAGCCACCGCTCCGTCGTACTCCCTCGGGAGCGCGAGACGCAACGCGCCTGTACCAGACGCTGACGTGGAAGGAGTAGGTTGCGACGTCCGTGAAGGAGCTGGGGTAGACGTCGGGAAACCACTCCTCTCCCATCGCTCCATCCTCTCCATCATCATGTCCTTCGCCGACCCAATCCGATGGAGAACGGCTGTGTGATGGAGGACACGCTCCTCCATCGATTGAAGAGGGGTGGTTGCTACTTCTGCTGACTCCATGGGAATGGTGCGGGTTTCTGTCACAATTCCGATGGTGAAAATGAAGGAGTCAGGTGCAGAGAGCAGGGTAATAATGTGCAAGTGGAAATGTATTATTTCATCCAGAAATAATCTCTGAAACGGCTACGCAACTCAACAACGGGCGCGTCAAAATTCCTGTCCAACATTAATCAGGACCGACTCCACTATACAAAACACACCACCATAACAAACAGAATAACAAGCCCGCACAAAAGTCGGCGGGCCAACTGGGTTTAAATACCCCCTACCCTAAACACAAAACAGGTGATACCAATTAGACAAACTCAAATGAAAACAGAAAAGGGGATCGGTGGCAGCTAGTAGACCGGAGACGACGACCGCCGAGAACTGCCGAACGGGAAGAGGCACCATCCTCGGCGGGATTCGTAACAAATAGAGTGATCACGATTGGATGGAGGTACAAAATAATTCTAAAAGCAGTCGGCGTATGTGCAGGTGGGCAACCTACATGTTCAGTAGAAATATCACAATTAGGGAAGCTAAAGCATTTCCTTAAATGGATGTTTCTAAAAAAACTTAAGGATGTCTACCTTCACATCAAAATCGTTGCACTGAGTTGTAGGCACAAAATATAACCCTTTATCAAGCAAGGAGACATGGGCAGGGCTCAATATCTTGCATGATAAATTGAAGACACACAGTCCAGTGGGTTCTGGGACCCTCTGCCTATGGTAGTCGTTTCTTCTTACCCTGTCGGGTAAGGCATCTCGTAGGTACGGGTGACCGCAGGCCACCTCCACGCTTTAGTCGGCCCAGTCTCTCGTTGGATAAAAAAACTGCCACTGGAAGCGGATGAGGCACTGGTTGTAGAGCGTTGGTCAGACTGGATAGAAGTGGCCTCCCTCCTGTGTCTGTCATGGAGAGGAGGAGCAGGGCCTCTTTTATCAGGGCTTCTCCAGAAGTAGACCATGACCTCGGCCTTGGCTTTTTTGTCTTGGTTGAATTTCTTGATTTTAAGTTCCTTTATTTCTGTAGACAACTTGTCCTGGTGCGCTTGATTAGTTTTCATCAGTTCATTGACTATGCCATCCTCATTAACAGCTCCCTGCAGAGCTGTGTGTTTCTCTTCAATCGTGTTATCCATTTCAATAAAATCCCTTTTCAACTGGTCAAGAATGAAATGTCATTAAATCAATCAAGCATTTGTTCAGGATGGCACACCAGCCCTCCCAGAAATCATCTGTGCGCTGTCCCAGTATTGGTTATTTTTGCCACCTGAGTCCCCGTGGAATAATGCCTTGACACACATAATCACTAAGAGTGACTATATGTAGATGCATTCTCATCTGGCACTTAGATAAGTTTAACAGTTCTTATGAGAGGTCAGAACTACGCGCCGGCATATCAAAAAGGGACTCAGAGACAATTATCGTATTACTTTCCCTTTGGTTATATTCAAAGTAAATCTTGTTTGGGTCTTTGACCAGTGTCAGGAAAATAATTATAATTCAGCATCGTTTTAGAGCTTTTTGTCGGTAGGGTGCTGTTTACTGGGTAACAGATTAATCTAGAGGCGAAAGAAACACTCACCTATTTAGGCGAGGTGCTGGCTAGCGGAGTAGAACACTTGAAAAATTAAAGGAGGGCCGCACACTCTAGAAGCTCAGATGCAATAATTTAATAACCTAATAACCAACGTTTCGACAGACAAGCTGTCTTCATCAGGGTATAATGACAAACACTGCGGGGTGACTAGTTTATATAGTGTCAAAGGACACACAGGTGTCTGTAATCATGGCCGGGTGTGGCCTGATATCATTGGTTAATTCTCAGATATAAGAACATAGAAAAACATGAATGCATAGCATACGATCATAGATACAATTTGGCTACATGGGCCTACAAACATTAACAATGAATAGAAAAATCACAAGAATGGCTTCAGATGAAAGTCTATGTTGAGACCAAAGAGAGCAAGGGTCTTTAAATTAAAGATCCAGGCAGCCTCTCGAGCTGCCCCGGTCAACTGAAACGTCTAGGAGCATCAATGGCTCAGCTACGAAGTGGCAGGTCACACAAGCTCACAGAACGAGACCACTGAGTGCTAAAGCGCATAAACTTTGTCTGTCCTTGGTTGCAACACTCACTACTGAGTTCCACACTGCTTCTGGAAGCAAGGTCAGCACAAGAACTGTTAGTTCGTCGGGAGCTTCATGAAACGGGTTTCCATTGCCGAGCAGCCGCACGCACACAAGTCTACGATCACCATGCACAATACCAAGCGTTGGCTGGAGTGTTGTAAAGCTCGCCGCCATTGGACTCCGGAGCAGTAGAAACGCGTTCTCTGGAGTGATAAATCACGCATCACAATCTGGCAGTCCGATGGATGAATCTGGGTTTGGCAGATGCCAGGAGAACGCTACCTGCCCCAATGCATAGTGTCAACTGTAACGTTTGGTGGAGGAGGAACAATGGTCTGGGGTTATTTTTCATGGTTCGGCCTAGGTCCCTTAGTTCCAGTGAAGGGAAATCTTAAAGCTGCAGCATACCTTGACATTCTAGACCAGGGCAACTCCAGTCCTCGGGGCCCTGATTGGTGTCACACTTTTGTCCCAGCCCCAGCTAACACACCTGACTCCAATGATCAACTAATCATGATCTTCAGTTAAAAATGCATTTGTTTAAATCAGGTGTGTTTGCTAGGGATGGGGGGAAAGTGTTACTCCAATCAGGCCCCCGAGGACTGGAATTGCCTAGGCCTGTTCTAAATGATACTGTGTTTCCAACTTTGTGGCAAGAGCTTGGGGAAGGCCCTTTCCTGTTTCAGCATGACAATGTCCCTGTGCACAAAGCGAGGTCAATACAGAAATGGTTTGTTGAGATCGGTGTGTAAGAACTTGACTGGCCTGAACACAGCCCTGACCTTAACCTCATTGAACACATTTGGGATGAATTGGAACGCCGACTGCGAGCCAGGCCTAATGGTGCAACATCAGTGCCTCGACATCACAAATTCTTTTGTGGCTGAATGGAATCCAGTCCCCGCAGCAATGTTCCAACATCTAGTGGAAAGCCTTCCCAGAAGAGTGGAGACTGTTATAGCAGCAAAGGGGGGACCACCTCCATATTAATGCCCATGATTTTGGAATGAGATGTTCGACCAACAGGTGTACACATACATGTAGTGTAGATTTTCAAGCATTTCACACATATTATCTAGATACTTTCTGTTGGCACTTGGTGGTTTATAGCAGACTGTAGGTGAGACATGTGAACCTCTATCCATGTTACTTCAACAGCATTTGACAAGAGATCCTCGCTAAGTTTTACAGGAATATGACTGAACAACAATGGCAACACCTCCACCATTGGCATTCCTGTATCTTCTGATGATATTGAAAACATGTATTGCTACCACTGTATCATCAAAGGTATTATCTAAGTGAGTTTCAGAGATAGTCAGTGTATGAGTGATGTCTGTTACTAGCAAATTACCGATTTTTTGAACCTTTTTTCTTAGGCTACATAGTGTATGTTAATGTGGGCTATTTTTAGCACTTTTCTGGGATTATAGATCGTTTTTATTGCTTTACTGGGAGACTTAGAGGTAGACATGACAGTGATCTGAGCCGATATGTTTGAGCCGATAGTTGCACACAGTGGACTTCCTACTAGGGCAAACCGCCTCAGTCCTAAGTATAACTCAGGTTCATAGGCGGATGATTACTGCTTAATCCCCCGTTCCTGCAGGAGGCTTTTTGCCTAGCTGTATGACTGACAGAGGCATTCAGGGGAGTTAGAGGGACATACATTAGGTTACTTACTGCCAACAACCCTGGGACAATGTACATTTTCAGCAGCACTACGACAACTCTGTGACACAATGGTAGGGATTATCTGAGCAGTGCTTGGGTCACTGATAAGTCATTGTCTCAACGCAGCCGTGAAATGCGCATAACGGATCCAGAATGTTTGCAGGGCATCATGTGAAAATGTGAATCACATGTGAAAGGTTGTGTGATCAAATGTGAAAATCCACGTGTGAAATATCCGAACCTGCGAAGTTGTTCCAAAACCACATAATTTCACATGTGAAAGGTTGTGATCAAATCCACTTGTGAAAATGAAAATCCACTTGTGAGATGTGAAACTTCATGTGAAATATCATCACATGTGAAGTGTTCTAAAGCCACATGGTTTCACATGTGCAATCTGTGAGAATTTCACATGTAAAGACATTGTGATTTTCCACATGTGGAATCATGTGTTTTTTTTTGTAAGGGGGGTGGCCATTTTGCTGTTTTTTTTAAATCTCAGAATGTATCTTTAAATGTGTACAGGAAATTATTGTTTCATTTTTATTACCGTCCCTAGCGTCACAAGAGAACAGCAAACACTAGGGATAGGTCCTGATCAAACATTGCAGAACATGCTCAAATGTGACCATGGCAGTTGGTTAGTTGAAGATAGTAGCATGATGAATCTAGTTACCAGCAAAATAAATGTCATATAGCCCTCACCGACCCCTCCATCATAATCACTTACTTATGCAACAGGAGTTGGAATTCTTGAATTCTAATAGGTTATCAATCAACTCTGTGGGGTAAGAGTCTGAAATATGTTCAAACCTATCCATCGATATGATATCTACAACAAGTGGATACTGAGGATAGTGTTAATGGGATAATGATGGTGAAATGCTATATCTTTGATTTAGCAAAATATACAATATCTCTATCTTGTGTACTTGTACACTACAGATGGATTCCGCAGTTTGTATTGGCTTGATCCTTCTGTTGCAAGAAGAAATTAAGTCAATCATTGTCAGCAGGATGAAAAAAAAATACATCATATTTATTGCAGCCCCTTGCATGTTAAACACATATTATTTGCGTTGATATTTACAATCCTTTGTCATCTTTTTACAATGGGAGCGCCATCACACCTACAGATCTCTTATCTCTGACTGTGATGCCTTTGCCTTCATTCCAGTGTCCTCGTGAACTCACACAACGGCTATAATAAATACTCTAGAGCCCATAGAGAGCTGATTGCTAAGTGGCTGAACATTGAAACACGTAACAGCCTGTTTGACCCGGACAACCTCCCTGTAGTCACGTTGTCATTGAATATAAAGTATCATATGTGTCTCAGCTCTTGTTGAACATCATTTAAACAGCGGTTGCTCCTTAGCAATCATGGGTTTCCTGGGAGACCATGCTATGGATATACTATGGAGTTTTCTAATATTGATGGCTCTTATAGGTAAGACCCCATTCAAATGTTTAGTATTATGTTTTCTGAATGGTAGATGTGATTTTAAACTGCATTTAACAGTTGGTAACTTAAGTTAGTATTAGTCATCAGCAATGCACATGCAATGGATATACAACTAAGTTCTCTCTTATTGATCGCTGCAAAATCCCATACTTAATGGATATACAACTAAGTTCTCTCTTATGGATCGCTGTCAGACCCCGTACTTAATGGTTATACAACTAAGTTCTCTCTTATTGATGGCTGCCAGACCCCATACTTAATGGTTATACAACTAAGTTCTCTCTTATGGATCGCTGTCAGACCCCATACTTAATGGTTATACAACTAAGTTCTCTCTTATTGATGGCTGTCAGACCCCATACTTAATGGTTATACAACTAAGTTCTCTCTTATTGATGGCTGTCAGACCCCATACTTAATGGATATACAACTAAGTTCTCTCTTATTGATCGCTGTCAGACCCCGTACTTAATGGATGGTAAGGGGTTTTAATATTTATACTTGGTGATAATTTGAGAAATATTAAAGCTGTTAAATTAGTACGTTATTGTTATATAATTATTTTTATTATGCATTTTATGTAATGAAAATAGATGAATGAAATGAATATTAAAAGCTAATTTGCTGGTATGGACAGCACATTTGACTCTTAAAACTGAAAAGAAAATCTTGAATAATCTTTGAAATATCTCACCTGGAATTTAGGTTTGGTTTAGTGCTGATCTAGGAACAGGTTTTCCTTTCTGATCATAAGGAACAAGATATGGGGGACCTGATCCTAAATCAGCACCCGTACTCTGAGACACTTTGTGAATACAGGCCCTGGAGTGTGTTTTACATGGCATTTCGTTTTCAGAATGTTTTTACATTGAAATAATAAGAATACAGTTCTAATACAGCATTTTATTTAATGTAACTCACGGACACTACAAGATGTGTAAATACGTCCATTTTCAGTGCATTTGTAAGGTAAAATATAATATACAACATATTGCAACACTGCAATGATGCTCAAAACCAAACATATTGAACTTCCGAAAAACACACTCAAATATATGCACGGTATTTATCGTGAATGCGAAGAGTATCTGTGAGTGAACTGGCAAATTATGGAAACGTTTATAAGACCTGAGAATTTGTGAAAAACTTGCAAAGTGAATAGTCAAATTGCAGTAATTCCAATTTATAGTCAAACTATAGGCAAACATATAGCAGTCATTAAAGTAAGCCTTGTCTGAGCCAGAACAACCCATAGGGCAAGAACCTCTGTTTCTGTAGTAGGACAGTGGACATCAAATCAAATTAAATTCTATTGGTCACATACACATAGTTAGCAGATGTCAATGCGAGTGTAACGAAATGTTTGTGCTTCTAGTTCCGACCATGCAGTAATATCTAACAAGTAATCTTAACAATTTCACAACAACTACCTTATACACACAAGTGTAAAGGAATGAATAAGAATATGTACATAAAAATATATATGGATGAGTGATGGCCGAACGGCATAGGCAAGATGCAGTAGATGGTATAGAGTACAGTATATACATTTGAGATGAGTAGTGTAGGGTATGTAAACATTATACAAAGTGGCATAGTTTAAAGTGACTAGTGATACATTTATTACATCCAATTTGTAATTTTTAAAGTAGCTAGA
Source organism: Salvelinus fontinalis (assembly GCF_029448725.1). Lineage (NCBI taxonomy): Eukaryota > Metazoa > Chordata > Actinopteri > Salmoniformes > Salmonidae > Salvelinus > Salvelinus fontinalis. Next base: position 23,643,430 of record NC_074700.1, on the reverse strand, counting down.
GATTGAGTCAGTATGATGGCAGCAGCCACTCAATGTTAGTGATGGTTTTTTAACAGTCTCTCGGTCCCAGCTTTGCACCTGTACTGACCTCGCCTTCTGGATGATAGCGGGGTGAACAGGCAGTGGCTCGGGTGGTTGTTGTCCTTGATGATCTTTATGGCCTTCCTGTGACATCGGGTGGTGTAGGTGTCCTGGAGGGCAGGTAGTTTGCCCCCGGTGATGCATTGGAGAAAATCTTAAGCCAGTTGTGCCTCAAGTCATCTAATGCTATGAGCAAATGTTAATAAGTCATTTTTATAATGATGATAAAAGTAATTCGGTAGAATTTTTCTATTAGGAGGACGGGAGTGGCATTTACATGGAACTCTAGACTTCTAGAGTTTCGTTTCAGCAGCTTTCATAGCCATATAACCTTGTATGTTGCAACATACTTTGAAACGGCAATAAAATGAACCAATGGAAAAATGTCAAATGAGTTCAGCTAACTGCTCAGTGCTCATTAATCTTGTGACATGATCTGAGATGGAGAATGTATGTAATTATATTATCAAATCAAATGTTATTAGTCACATGCGCAGAATACAACAGTCTGTCTGTAAACAATTGTTGGAAAAATTACCTGTGTCATGCACAAAGTAGATGTCCTAACCGACTTGCCAAAACTATAGTTTAACAAGAAATTTGTCGAGTGGTTGAAAAACTAGTTTTAATGACTCCAACCTAAGTGTATGTAAACTTCCGACTTCAACTGTACGTACAGCCACTGTGGGGACGGCATCATCGATGCACTTATTTTTGAAGCCAGTGCCTGATGTGGTGTACTCCTCAATGCCATCGGAAGAATCCCGGAACATATTCCAGTCTGTGCTAGCTTATGGCCGTATACAGCTGATTGAGTGCGGTCTTAGTGCCATCATCGGTTTGTGGTGGTAAATAGACAGCTACAAAGAATATAGATGAAAACTCTATCTGTAAATAGTGTGGTCTACAGCTTATCATGAGATCTTTTACCTCAGGCGAGCAAAACCATGAGACTTCCTTATTATTTTGTGTAACGCTCGTCCTCCTCCTCGTCTGAAAAGGAGCATGGATCGGACCAAAACGCAGCGTGGTTTGAATACATACTTGTTTTATTAAAGAAAGACGAACACGAAAAAAAAGACTTGATAAACTACAAAACAATAAACAACGTTAACAGACCTGAACTTGAGAACATATAACAAGAACGCACAAACAGGAAAGAACGCACAAACAGGAAAGAACGCACGAACGAACGAAACAGTCCCGTGTGGCACAAACACTGACACAGGAACAATCACCCACAAACAAACAGTGTGAACAGCCTACCTAAATATGGTTCTCAATCAGAGGAAACGTAAAACACCTGCCCCTGATTGAGAACCATATTTAGGTAGGCTGTTTTTGGTCCGATCCATGCTCCTCTTCAGACGAGGAGGAGGACGAGCGTTACAGAATCACCCACCAACCATGGACCAAGCAGCGTGGTAACGGGCAGCAACAGCAGCAGCAGCAGCGGCAGAAATCTCAGGACTCCTGGACATGGGAGGAGATTTTAAACGGAGAAGGACCCTGGGCACAGGCTGGGGAATATCGCCGCCCCAAAGCTGAGCTGGAGGGAGCGAAAGCTGAGCGGCGGCGATATGAGGAGGCAGCACGGCAGCGCGACAGGTACGAGAGGCAGCCCCAGAATATTTGGGGGGGGGGGATAAAGAGGAGTGTGGCTAAGCCAGGTAGCAGACCTGAGCTCACTCCTCGTGCTTATCATAAGCAGCGCGTTACTGGTCAGGCACCGTGTTATGCGGTTAAGCGCACGGTGTCGCCAGTGCGTGCCCATAGCCCGGTGCGCTATAGGGCAGCCCCCCGAAAGTGTCATGTGAGTGTGGGCATCCAGCCAGGGCGTATTGTGCCTCTGGTCTCCGGTACGCAGTTTCGGTCCAGGGTATCCTGCGCCGGCTCTGCGTGCTGTGTCTCCGGGGCGCTGGGAGGGTGCAGTGCGTCCTATGCCTACGCTCCGCTTGTTCCGGGCAAATGTGGGAGTGGAGCCTATGGGAGAGGTGTGCGTAGTAGGCACTAGATCTCCAGTGCTCACCCACAGCCCGGTTCAACCTGTGCCTGCACTCTGGAGGGTCCGGGCTGGAGTATTATTCCAGCCTGGGGGAGTGGTGCCAAGGCTGCGCACCAGAGCTCCAGTGCTCCCCCACAGCCCGGTCCTTTAGGTGCCTCCTCTTAACACCAAGCCTCCTGTAGGTCTCTCCAGCCTGGTGGATCCTGTGGCAGCTCCACACACCAGGCTGTCTCTCCGTCTCCTCCCTATAGGTGTGCCCGTCTGCCCAGCGTCGCCTGCACTGCCCGTCTGCCCAGCACCGCCTGCACTGCCCGTCTGCCCAACACCGCCTGCACTGCCCGTCTGCCCAACGCCATCTGAGCTGTCCGTCTGTCCAGCGCCGTCTGAGCTGCCCGTCTGTCCTGAGCCTTCACAGCCGCCCGTCTGTCCTGAGCCTTCAAAGCCGCCCGTCTGTCAGGAGCCTTCAGAGCCGTCCATCAGTCAGGGGCCGCTAGAGCTGTCTGTCAGTCAGGAGCCGCTAGAGCCGTCCGCCAGACAGGAGCCGCCAGAGCCACCCGCGCCGCCCGCCAGACAGGAGCTGCCAGTGCCGCCCGCCAGACAGGAGCTGCCAGTGCCGCCCGCCAGACAGGAGCTGCCAGTGCCGCCCGCCAGACAGGAGCTGCCAGAGCCGCCCGCCAGACAGGTGCTGCCAGAGCTGCCCGCCAGACAGGAGCTGCCAGAGCCGCCAGCCAGCCAGGAGCTGCCAGAGCCGCCCGCCAGCCAGGAGCTGCCAGAGCCGCCAGCCAGCCAGGAGCTGCCAGAGCCGCCAGCCAGCCAGGAGCTGCCAGAGCCGCCAGCCAGCCAGGAGCTGCCAGAGCCGCCAGCCAGCCAGGAGCTGCCAGAGCCGCCAGCCAGCCAGGATCTGCCAGAGCCGCCAGCCAGCCAGGATCTGCCAGAGCCGTCAGTCAGCCAGGATCTGCCAGAGCCGTCAGTCAGCCAGGATCTGCAAGAGCCGTCAGTCAGCCAGGATCTGCCAGAGCCGTCAGTCAGCCAGGAGCTGCCAGATTCGTCAGTCAGCCAGGAGCTGCCAGAGTCGTCAGTCAGCCAGGAGCTGCCAGAGAGACCTGTCACGCCGGCGATGCCGGAATTCCCCCTCAGTCCGGAGCTGCCCCTCAGTCCGGTGCTGCCCCTCAGTCCGGTGCTGCCCCTTAATCCAGTGGGGTTAATAGGGAGGGTAGCCATTAGGAGGAGGCCACGGAAGCGGGGATTAACTATGGTGGGGTGGGGACCACGTCCAGAGCCAGAGCCAGAGCCGTGGACAGATGCCCACCCAGACCCTCCCCTATAGATCAGGTTTTGCGGCCGGAGTCCGCACCGTGGGGGGGGGGGGGGGGGGGGGGGGGGGGGTACTGTCACATTCCTGACCTTATTTCCTTTGTTTAGTCTTGTTTAGTTGGTCAGGACGTGAGCTGGGTGGGCATTCTATGTTATGTGTTTCTATGTTGGTTTGTCAACTAGCCTGATATGGTTCTCAATCAGGGGCAGGTGTTTTACGTTTCCTCTGATTGAGAACCATATTAAGGTAGGCTGTTCTCACTGTTTGTTTGTGGGTGATTGTTCCTGTGTCAGTGTTTGTGCCACACGGGACTGTTTCGTTCATTCGTGTTTTCCTTCCTGTTCGTGCGTTCTTTCCAGTTCGTGCGTTCTTGTTTTATGTTCTCAAGTACAGGTCTGTTCACGACGTTTTGTTATTTTGTATTTTGTCAAGTGTTCTTCGTGTTCGTCTTTTGCTAATAAATCATTATGTATTCACACTACGCTGCACTTTGGTCCGATCCTTGCTCCTCCTCAGGTGAGGAGGAAGACGAGCATTACAATTTTGTGCACCAGCTGTTGTTTACTAATATACTGTACATAGACCGTCACCCCTTATCTTACAAGAGGCGGCCGTTCTACCCTGCCGAAAAATCGTATAACCTTCCAGCTGTGTGTTATTCATGTCGTCGTTCAGCCACGACTCAGTGAAACACAAGATACAAGGCACCCAGAGCTACGTCCACCGAAATCTCTGTCTCATTCTCCTGCGAATGACAGGGATGAGGGCCTTGTTGGGTGTCTGGAGTAAATCCTTCGTGTCCGACTCGTTAAAGAAAAAAATATTTTTCCAGTACGAGGTGAGTAATCGCTGTCCTGATGTATAGAAGCTATTTTCGGTCATAAGAGACAGTGGCAGAAACATTATGTACAAAATAAGTTACAAACAACGCGAAAAAACACACAATAGCACAATTGGTTAGGGGACCGTAAAACGAACAGCAAAGCAGCAGCCATCTCTTCCGGCGCCATTATATTGGGATGTGAATTTACAAAAACATTCTATTGAAATCTTTCATTCAATAAAGGATTGTATTTAACTAGCAAGGAGAATATAGACAATGTGTGAAAGCAGTCCTAATTATATATTTGTTTTTGTTGAAATAACTGTTATAAAACTGTACTAATGATTCATTCTCTACCACCCTAAACAGAAAATACAGCCTCATCAACTGATTTCACTATAACATCTAAAGAGAAGAATCATCCACCACCAGATGGGACTACAACATGTGAAATGTGGGTGAAAATCCCAGACAGACTAAAAAAAAATATAACTGCATCTGTAAGGAATAAAGTGGCAGAAACAAGTGCCTTGACGGAAATAAAACCCTCACAACCTTTGACGGTTACAAATGAGTCTGCCACTAATAATGAACAATCTTCAGCAGTCACGGACGGGAAAATATCTTCCACTACAGTTGGACTCTCATCTACCCAGGGAACTGAAAGTACAACTGCAGAGCCAACTGACTCCACAACTGCAGCAGGTACAACCCGTGAAGATCACACAACAACATTAGAAATGACAACAATTCCAGCTGAAACAACTACCATTGTTACACAAGAACCATCAACTAGCCCAGAAACTGTGACAAGCCCATCTCACACAATCACTTCGGATCACACATCAGTGCCCTCTGACGTTACAAGTGAGTCTCTAACTAGCACTGCTGGTACCTCAACATCAAGTGAGGCATCAACAACAACTTCTGAAGCAAGCACATCTGCTGAAGAATCGACATCGACCACAGCTGGTTTAACAAGTGCAACTGTGGGAAATACATTTTCAACATCGGGAGTGACCATGACACCAGAATCAACCAAAGACACAATGCAAACAACTACAGCTATGTCCTCAGGTGTAACAGAAACTTCAACCAGTACCTCGCCGGAAACAAGTCCCTCACAACCTTCTACGATTACCAGTGAGCCTGCCACTACAAATGAACTATCTTCAGCAGTCACGGATGAGCAAATCTCTTCCACTACAGTTGGACTCTCATCTACACAGGGAACTGAAAGTACAACTGCAGAGCCAACTGACTCCACAACTGCAGCGGGTACAACCCGTGAAAATCACACAACAACATTAGAAATGACAACAATTCCAGCTGAAACAACTACCATTGTTACACAAGAACCATCAACTAGCCCAGAAACTGTGACAAGCCCATCTCACACAATCACTTCGGGCCACACATCAGTGTCCTCTGACGTTACAAGTGAGTCTCTAACTAGCACTGCTGGTACCTCAACATCAAGTGAGGCATCAACAACAACTTCTGAAGCAAGCACATCTGCTGAAGAATCAACATCGACCACAGCTGGTTTAACAAGTGCAACTGTGGGAGCTACATTTTCAACACCGGGAGTGACCATGACACAAGAATCAACCAAAGACACAATGCAAACAACTACAGCTATGTCCTCAGGTGTAACAGAAACTTCAACCAGTACCTTGCCGGAAACAAGTCCCTCACAACCTTCTACGATTACCAGTGAGCCTGCCACTACAAATGAACTAACTTCAGCAGTCACAGACGGGCAAATATCTTCCACTACAGTTGGACTCTCATCTACCCAGGGAACTGAAAGTACAACTGCAGAGCCAACTGACTCCACAACTGCAGCGGGTACAACCCGTGAAGATCACACAACAACATTAGAAATGACAACAATTCCAGCTGAAACAACTACCATTGTTACACAAGAACCATCAACTAACCCAGAAACTGTGACAAGCCCATCTCACACAATCACTTCGGGCCACACATCAGTGTCCTCTGACGTTACAAGTGAGTCTCTAACTAGCACTGCTGGTACCTCAACATCAAGTGAGGCATCAACAACAACTTCTGAAGCAAGCACATCTGCTGAAGAATCGACATCGACCACAGCTGGTTTAACAAGTGCAACTGTGGGAGCTACATTTTCAACATCGGGAGTGACCATGACACCAGAATCAACAAAAGACACAATGCAAACAACTACAGCTATGTCCTCAGGTGTAACAGAAACTTCAACCAGTACCTCGCCGGAAACAAGTCCTTCACAACCTTCTACGATTACCAGTGAGCCTGCCACTACAAATGAACTAACTTCAGCAGTCACGGGCGGGCAAATATCTTCCACTACCGTTGGACTCTCATCTACCCAGGGAACTGAAAGTACAACTGCAGAGCCAACTGACTCCACAACTGCAGCAGGTACAACCCGTGAAGATCACACAACAACATTAGAAATGTCAACAATTCCAGCTGAAACAACTACCATTGTTACACAAGAACCATCAACTAGCCCAGAAACTGTGACAAGCCCATCTCACACAATCACTTCGGGCCACACATCAGTGTCCTCTGACGTTACAAGTGAGTCTCTAACTAGCACTGCTGGTACCTCAACATCAAGTGAGGCATCAACAACAACTTCTGAAGCAAGCACATCTGCTGAAGAATCGACATCAACCACAGCTGGTTTAACAAGTGCAACTGTGGGAGCTACATTTTCAACATCGGGAGTGACCATGACACCAGAATCAACCAAAGACACAATGCAAACAACTACAGCTATGTCCTCAGGTGTAACCGAAACTTCAACCAGTACCTCGTCTGAAACAAGTCCCTCACAACCTTCTACGATTACCAGTGAGCCTGCCACTACAAATGAACTAACTTCCGCAGTCACGGGCGGGCAAATATCTTCCACTACCGTTGGACTCTCATCTACCCAGGGAACTGAAAGTACAACTGCAGAGCCAACTGACTCCACAACTGCAGCAGGTACAACCCGTGAAGATCACACAACAACATTAGAAATGACAACAATTCCAGCTGAAACAACTACCATTGTTACACAAGAACCATCAACTAGCCCAGAAACTGTGACAAGCCCATCTCACACAATCACTTCGGGCCACACATCAGTGTCCTCTGACGTTACAAGTGAGTCTCTAACTAGCACTGCTGGTACCTCAACATCAAGTGAGGCATCAACAACAACTTCTGAAGCAAGCACATCTGCTGAAGAATCGACATCAACCACAGCTGGTTTAACAAGTGCAACTGTGGGAGCTACATTTTCAACATCGGGAGTGACCATGACACCAGAATCAACCAAAGACACAATGCAAACAACTACAGCTATGTCCTCAGGTGTAACAGAAACTTCAACCAGTACCTCGCCGGAAACAAGTCCCTCACAACCTTCTACGATTACCAGTGAGCCTGCCACTACAAATGAACTATCTTCAGCAGTCACGGATGAGCAAATCTCTTCCACTACAGTTGGACTCTCATCTACACAGGGAACTGAAAGTACAACTGCAGAGCCAACTGACTCCACAACTGCAGCGGGTACAACCCGTGAAAATCACACAACAACATTAGAAATGACAACAATTCCAGCTGAAACAACTACCATTGTTACACAAGAACCATCAACTAGCCCAGAAACTGTGACAAGCCCATCTCACACAATCACTTCGGGCCACACATCAGTGTCCTCTGACGTTACAAGTGAGTCTCTAACTAGCACTGCTGGTACCTCAACATCAAGTGAGGCATCAACAACAACTTCTGAAGCAAGCACATCTGCTGAAGAATCGACATCGACCACAGCTGGTTTAACAAGTGCAACTGTGGGAGCTACATTTTCAACACCGGGAGTGACCATGACACAAGAATCAACCAAAGACACAATGCAAACAACTACAGCTATGTCCTCAGGTGTAACAGAAACTTCAACCAGTACCTTGCCGGAAACAAGTCCCTCACAACCTTCTACGATTACCAGTGAGCCTGCCACTACAAATGAACTAACTTCAGCAGTCACAGACGGGCAAATATCTTCCACTACAGTTGGACTCTCATCTACCCAGGGAACTGAAAGTACAACTGCAGAGCCAACTGACTCCACAACTGCAGCAGGTACAACCCGTGAAGATCACACAACAACATTAGAAATGACAACAATTCCAGCTGAAACAACTACCATTGTTACACAAGAACCATCAACTAGCCCAGAAACTGTGACAAGCCCATCTCACACAATCACTTCGGGCCACACATCAGTGTCCTCTGACGTTACAAGTGAGTCTCTAACTAGCACTGCTGGTACCTCAACATCAAGTGAGGCATCAACAACAACTTCTGAAGCAAGCACATCTGCTGAAGAATCGACATCAACCACAGCTGGTTTAACAAGTGCAACTGTGGGAGCTACATTTTCAACATCGGGAGTGACCATGACACCAGAATCAACCAAAGACACAATGCAAACAACTACAGCTATGTCCTCAGGTGTAACAGAAACTTCAACCAGTACCTCGCCGGAAACAAGTCCCTCACAACCTTCTACGATTACCAGTGAGCCTGCCACTACAAATGAACTATCTTCAGCAGTCACGGATGAGCAAATCTCTTCCACTACAGTTGGACTCTCATCTACACAGGGAACTGAAAGTACAACTGCAGAGCCAACTGACTCCACAACTGCAGCGGGTACAACCCGTGAAAATCACACAACAACATTAGAAATGACAACAATTCCAGCTGAAACAACTACCATTGTTACACAAGAACCATCAACTAGCCCAGAAACTGTGACAAGCCCATCTCACACAATCACTTCGGGCCACACATCAGTGTCCTCTGACGTTACAAGTGAGTCTCTAACTAGCACTGCTGGTACCTCAACATCAAGTGAGGCATCAACAACAACTTCTGAAGCAAGCACATCTGCTGAAGAATCGACATCGACCACAGCTGGTTTAACAAGTGCAACTGTGGGAGCTACATTTTCAACACCGGGAGTGACCATGACACAAGAATCAACCAAAGACACAATGCAAACAACTACAGCTATGTCCTCAGGTGTAACAGAAACTTCAACCAGTACCTTGCCGGAAACAAGTCCCTCACAACCTTCTACGATTACCAGTGAGCCTGCCACTACAAATGAACTAACTTCAGCAGTCACAGACGGGCAAATATCTTCCACTACAGTTGGACTCTCATCTACCCAGGGAACTGAAAGTACAACTGCAGAGCCAACTGACTCCACAACTGCAGCGGGTACAACCCGTGAAGATCACACAACAACATTAGAAATGACAACAATTCCAGCTGAAACAACTACCATTGTTACACAAGAACCATCAACTAGCCCAGAAACTGTGACAAGCCCATCTCACACAATCACTTCGGGCCACACATCAGTGTCCTCTGACGTTACAAGTGAGTCTCTAACTAGCACTGCTGGTACCTCAACATCAAGTGAGGCATCAACAACAACTTCTGAAGCAAGCACATCTGCTGAAGAATCGACATCGACCACAGCTGGTTTAACAAGTGCAACTGTGGGAGCTACATTTTCAACATCGGGAGTGACCATGACACCAGAATCAACAAAAGACACAATGCAAACAACTACAGCTATGTCCTCAGGTGTAACAGAAACTTCAACCAGTACCTCGCCGGAAACAAGTCCTTCACAACCTTCTACGATTACCAGTGAGCCTGCCACTACAAATGAACTAACTTCAGCAGTCACGGGCGGGCAAATATCTTCCACTACCGTTGGACTCTCATCTACCCAGGGAACTGAAAGTACAACTGCAGAGCCAACTGACTCCACAACTGCAGCAGGTACAACCCGTGAAGATCACACAACAACATTAGAAATGTCAACAATTCCAGCTGAAACAACTACCATTGTTACACAAGAACCATCAACTAGCCCAGAAACTGTGACAAGCCCATCTCACACAATCACTTCGGGCCACACATCAGTGTCCTCTGACGTTACAAGTGAGTCTCTAACTAGCACTGCTGGTACCTCAACATCAAGTGAGGCATCAACAACAACTTCTGAAGCAAGCACATCTGCTGAAGAATCGACATCGACCACAGCTGGTTTAACAAGTGCAACTGTGGGAGCTACATTTTCAACACCGGGAGTGACCATGACACAAGAATCAACCAAAGACACAATGCAAACAACTACAGCTATGTCCTCAGGTGTAACAGAAACTTCAACCAGTACCTTGCCGGAAACAAGTCCCTCACAACCTTCTACGATTACCAGTGAGCCTGCCACTACAAATGAACTAACTTCAGCAGTCACAGACGGGCAAATATCTTCCACTACAGTTGGACTCTCATCTACCCAGGGAACTGAAAGTACAACTGCAGAGCCAACTGACTCCACAACTGCAGCGGGTACAACCCGTGAAGATCACACAACAACATTAGAAATGACAACAATTCCAGCTGAAACAACTACCATTGTTACACAAGAACCATCAACTAGCCCAGAAACTGTGACAAGCCCATCTCACACAATCACTTCGGGCCACACATCAGTGTCCTCTGACGTTACAAGTGAGTCTCTAACTAGCACTGCTGGTACCTCAACATCAAGTGAGGCATCAACAACAACTTCTGAAGCAAGCACATCTGCTGAAGAATCGACATCGACCACAGCTGGTTTAACAAGTGCAACTGTGGGAGCTACATTTTCAACATCGGGAGTGACCATGACACCAGAATCAACAAAAGACACAATGCAAACAACTACAGCTATGTCCTCAGGTGTAACAGAAACTTCAACCAGTACCTCGCCGGAAACAAGTCCTTCACAACCTTCTACGATTACCAGTGAGCCTGCCACTACAAATGAACTAACTTCAGCAGTCACGGGCGGGCAAATATCTTCCACTACCGTTGGACTCTCATCTACCCAGGGAACTGAAAGTACAACTGCAGAGCCAACTGACTCCACAACTGCAGCAGGTACAACCCGTGAAGATCACACAACAACATTAGAAATGTCAACAATTCCAGCTGAAACAACTACCATTGTTACACAAGAACCATCAACTAGCCCAGAAACTGTGACAAGCCCATCTCACACAATCACTTCGGGCCACACATCAGTGTCCTCTGACGTTACAAGTGAGTCTCTAACTAGCACTGCTGGTACCTCAACATCAAGTGAGGCATCAACAACAACTTCTGAAGCAAGCACATCTGCTGAAGAATCGACATCAACCACAGCTGGTTTAACAAGTGCAACTGTGGGAGCTACATTTTCAACATCGGGAGTGACCATGACACCAGAATCAACCAAAGACACAATGCAAACAACTACAGCTATGTCCTCAGGTGTAACCGAAACTTCAACCAGTACCTCGTCTGAAACAAGTCCCTCACAACCTTCTACGATTACCAGTGAGCCTGCCACTACAAATGAACTAACTTCCGCAGTCACGGGCGGGCAAATATCTTCCACTACCGTTGGACTCTCATCTACCCAGGGAACTGAAAGTACAACTGCAGAGCCAACTGACTCCACAACTGCAGCAGGTACAACCCGTGAAGATCACACAACAACATTAGAAATGACAACAATTCCAGCTGAAACAACTACCATTGTTACACAAGAACCATCAACTAGCCCAGAAACTGTGACAAGCCCATCTCACACAATCACTTCGGGCCACACATCAGTGTCCTCTGACGTTACAAGTGAGTCTCTAACTAGCACTGCTGGTACCTCAACATCAAGTGAGGCATCAACAACAACTTCTGAAGCAAGCACATCTGCTGAAGAATCGACATCAACCACAGCTGGTTTAACAAGTGCAACTGTGGGAGCTACATTTTCAACATCGGGAGTGACCATGACACCAGAATCAACCAAAGACACAATGCAAACAACTACAGCTATGTCCTCAGGTGTAACCGAAACTTCAACCAGTACCTCGCCGGAAACAAGTCCCTCACAACCTTCTACAATTACCAGTGAGCCTGCCACTACAAATGAACTATCTTCAGCAGTCACAGGCGGGCAAATGTCTTCCACTACCGTTGGACTCTCATCTACCCAGGGAACTGAAAGTACAACTGCAGAGCCAACTGACTCCACAACTGCAGCAGGTACAACCCGTGAAGATCACACAACAACATTAGAAATGACAACAATTCCAGCTGAAACAACTACCATTGTTACACAAGAACCATCAACTAGCCCAGAAACTGTGACAAGCCCATCTCACACAATCACTTCGGGTCACACATCAGTGCCCTCTGACGTTACAAGTGAGTCTCTAACTAGCACTGCTGGTACCTCAACATCAAGTGAGGCATCAACAACAACTTCTGAAGCAAGCACATCTGCTGAAGAATCGACATCGACCACAGCTGGTTTAACAAGTGCAACTGTGGGAGCTACATTTTCAACATCGGGAGTGACCATGACACCAGAATCAACCAAAGACACAATAGAAACAACTACAGCTATGTCCTCAGGTGTAACAGAAACTTCAACCAGTACCTCGCCGGAAACAAGTCCCTCACAACCTTCTACGATTACCAGTGAGCCTGCCACTACAAATGAACTAACTTCAGCAGTCACGGGCGGGCAAATATCTTCCACTACCGTTGGACTCTCATCTACCCAGGGAACTGAAAGTACAACTGCAGAGCCAACTGACTCCACAACTGCAGCAGGTACAACCCGTGAAGATCACACAACAACATTAGAAATGACAACAATTCCAGCTGAAACAACTACCATTGTTACACAAGAACCATCAACTAGCCCAGAAACTGTGACAAGCGCATCTCACACAATCACTTCGGGCCACACATCAGTGCCCTCTGACGTTACAAGTGAGTCTCTAACTAGCACTGCTGGTACCTCAACATCAAGTGAGGCATCAACAACAACTTCTGAAGCAAGCACATCTGCTGAAGAATCGACATCGACCACAGCTGGTTTAACAAGTGCAACTGTGGGAGCTACATTTTCAACATCGGGAGTGACCATGACACCAGAATCAACCAAAGACACAATGCAAACAACTACAGCTATGTCCTCAGGTGTAACAGAAACTTCAACCAGTACCTCGCCGGAAACAAGTCCCTCACAACCTTCTACGATTACCAGTGAGCCTGCCACTACAAATGAACTAACTTCAGCAGTCACGGGCGGGCAAATATCTTCCACTACCGTTGGACTCTCATCTACCCAGGGAACTGAAAGTACAACTGCAGAGCCAACTGACTCCACAACTGCAGCGGGTACAACCCGTGAAGATCACACAACAACATTAGAAATGACAACAATTCCAGCTGAAACAACTACCATTGTTACACAAGAACCATCAACTAGCCCAGAAACTGTGACAAGCCCATCTCACACAATCACTTCGGGTCACACATCAGTGCCCTCTGACGTTACAAGTGAGTCTCTAACTAGCACTGCTGGTACCTCAACATCAAGTGAGGCATCAACAACAACTTCTGAAGCAAGCACATCTGCTGAAGAATCGACATCGACCACAGCTGGTTTAACAAGTGCAACTGTGGGAGCTACATTTTCAACATCGGGAGTGACCATGACACCAGAATCAACCAAAGACACAATAGAAACAACTACAGCTATGTCCTCAGGTGTAACAGAAACTTCAACCAGTACCTCGCCGGAAACAAGTCCCTCACAACCTTCTACGATTACCAGTGAGCCTGCCACTACAAATGAACTAACTTCAGCAGTCACGGGCGGGCAAATATCTTCCACTACCGTTGGACTCTCATCTACCCAGGGAACTGAAAGTACAACTGCAGAGACAACTGACTCCACAACTGCAGCAGGTACAACCCGTGAAGATCACACAACAACATTAGAAATGACAACAATTCCAGCTGAAACAACTACCATTGTTACACAAGAACCATCAACTAGCCCAGAAACTGTGACAAGCGCATCTCACACAATCACTTCGGGCCACACATCAGTGCCCTCTGACGTTACAAGTGAGTCTCTAACTAGCACTGCTGGTACCTCAACATCAAGTGAGGCATCAACAACAACTTCTGAAGCAAGCACATCTGCTGAAGAATCGACATCGACCACAGCTGGTTTAACAAGTGCAACTGTGGGAGCTACATTTTCAACATCGGGAGTGACCATGACACCAGAATCAACCAAAGACACAATGCAAACAACTACAGCTATGTCCTCAGGTGTAACAGAAACTTCAACCAGTACCTCGCCGGAAACAAGTCCCTCACAACCTTCTACGATTACCAGTGAGCCTGCCACTACAAATGAACTAACTTCAGCAGTCACGGGCGAGCAAATCTCTTCCACTACAGTTGGACTCTCATCTACACAGGGAACTGAAAGTACAACTGCAGAGCCAACTGACTCCACAACTGCAGCAGGTACAACCCGTGAAGATCACACAACAACATTAGAAATGACAACAATTCCAGCTGAAACAACTACCATTGTTATACAAGAACCATCAACTAGCCCAGAAACTGTGACAAGCCCATCTCACACAATCACTTCGGGCCACACATCAGTGTCCTCTGACGTTACAAGCGAGTCTCTAACTAGCACTGCTGGTACCTCAACATCAAGTGAGGCATCAACAACAACTTCTGAAGCAAGCACATCTGCTGAAGAATCGACATCGACCACAGCTGGTGTAACAAGTGCAACAATGGGAGCTACATTTTCAACATCGGGAGTGACCATGACACCAGAATCAACCAAAGACACAATGCAAACAACTACAGCTATGTCCTCAGGTGTAACAGAAACTTCAACCAGTACCTCGCCGGAAACAAGTCCCTCACAACCTTCTACGATTACCAGTGAGCCTGCCACTACAAATGAACTAACTTCAGCAGTCACGGGCGAGCAAATCTCTTCCACTACAGTTGGACTCTCATCTACCCAGGGAACTGAAAGTACAACTGCAGAGCCAACTGACTCCACAACTGCAGCAGGTACAACCCGTGAAGATCACACAACAACATTAGAAATGACAACAATTCCAGCTGAAACAACTACCATTGTTACACAAGAACCATCAACTAGCCCAGAAACTGTGACAAGCCCATCTCACACAATCACTTCGGGCCACACATCAGTGTCCTCTGACGTTACAAGTGAGTCTCTAACTAGCACTGCTGGTACCTCAACATCAAGTGAGGCATCAACAACAACTTCTGAAGCAAGCACATCTGCTGAAGAATCGACATCGACCACAGCTGGTGTAACAAGTGCAACTGTGGGAGCTACATTTTCAACATCGGGAGTGACCATGACACCAGAATCAACCAAAGACACAATGCAAACAACTACAGCTATGTCCTCAGGTGTAACAGAAACTTCAACCAGTACCTCGCCGGAAACAAGTCCCTCACAACCTTCTACGATTACCAGTGAGCCTGCCACTACAAATGAACTAACTTCAGCAGTCACGGGCGGGCAAATATCTTCCACTACCGTTGGACTCTCATCTACCCAGGGAACTGAAAGTACAACTGCAGAGCCAACTGACTCCACAACTGCAGCAGGTACAACCCGTGAAGATCACACAACAACATTAGAAATGACAACAATTCCAGCTGAAACAACTACCATTGTTACACAAGAACCATCAACTAGCCCAGAAACTGTGACAAGCCCATCTCACACAATCACTTCGGGTCACACATCAGTGCCCTCTGACGTTACAAGTGAGTCTCTAACTAGCACTGCTGGTACCTCAACATCAAGTGAGGCATCAACAACAACTTCTGAAGCAAACACATCTGCTGACGAATCAACATTGACCACAGCTGGTTTAACAAGTGCAACTGTGGGAGCTACATTTTCAACATCGGGAGTGACCATGACACCAGAATCAACCAAAGACACAATAGAAACAACTACAGCTATGTCCTCAGGTGTAACAGAAACTTCAACCAGTACCTCGCCGGAAACAAGTCCCTCACAACCTTCTACGATTACCAGTGAGCCTGCCACTACAAATGAACTAACTTCAGCAGTCACAGACGGGCAAATATCTTCCACTACAGTTGGACTCTCATCTACCCAGGGAACTGAAAGTACAACTGCAGAGCCAACTGACTCCACAACTGCAGCGGGTACAACCCGTGAAGATCACACAACAACATTAGAAATGACAACAATTCCAGCTGAAACAACTACCATTGTTACACAAGAACCATCAACTAGCCCAGAAACTGTGACAAGCCCATCTCACACAATCACTTCGGGCCACACATCAGTGTCCTCTGACGTTACAAGTGAGTCTCTAACTAGCACTGCTGGTACCTCAACATCAAGTGAGGCATCAACAACAACTTCTGAAGCAAGCACATCTGCTGAAGAATCGACATCGACCACAGCTGGTTTAACAAGTGCAACTGTGGGAGCTACATTTTCAACATCGGGAGTGACCATGACACCAGAATCAACCAAAGACACAATAGAAACAACTACAGCTATGTCCTCAGGTGTAACAGAAACTTCAACCAGTACCTCGCCGGAAACAAGTCCCTCACAACCTTCTACGATTACCAGTGAGCCTGCCACTACAAATGAACTAACTTCAGCAGTCACGGGCGAGCAAATCTATTCCACTACAGTTGGACTCTCATCTACACAGGGAACTGAAAGTACAACTGCAGAGCCAACTGACTCCACAACTGCAGCAGGTACAACCCGTGAAGATCACACAACAACATTAGAAATGACAACAATTCCAGCTGAAACAACTACCATTGTTACACAAGAACCATCAACTAGCCCAGAAACTGTGACAAGCCCATCTCACACAATCACTTCGGGCCACACATCAGTGCCCTCTGACGTTACAAGTGAGTCTCTAACTAGCACTGCTGGTACCTCAACATCAAGTGAGGCATCAACAACAACTTCTGAAGCAAGCACATCTGCTGAAGAATCGACATCGACCACAGCTGGTTTAACAAGTGCAACTGTGGGAGCTACATTTTCAACATCGGGAGTGACCATGACACCAGAATCAACCAAAGACACAATAGAAACAACTACAGCTATGTCCTCAGGTGTAACAGAAACTTCAACCAGTACCTCGCCGGAAACAAGTCCCTCACAACCTTCTACGATTACCAGTGAGCCTGCCACTACAAATGAACTAACTTCAGCAGTCACGGGCGAGCAAATCTCTTCCACTACAGTTGGACTCTCATCTACACAGGGAACTGAAAGTACAACTGCAGAACCAACTGACTCCCCAACTGCAGCAGGTACAACCCGTGAAGATCACACAACAACATTAGAAATGACAACAATTCCAACTGAAACAACTACCATTGTTACACAAGAACCATCAACTAGCCCAGAAACTGTGACAAGCCCATCTCACACAATCACTTCGGGCCACACATCAGTGTCCTCTGACGTTACAAGTGAGTCTCTAACTAGCACTGCTGGTACCTCAACATCAAGTGAGGCATCAACAACAACTTCTGAAGCAAGCACATCTGCTGAAGAATCGACATCGACCACAGCTGGTTTAACAAGTGCAACTGTGGGAGCTACATTTTCAACATCGGGAGTGACCATGACACCAGAATCAACCAAAGACACAATAGAAACAACTACAGCTATGTCCTCAGGTGTAACAGAAACTTCAACCAGTACCTCGCCGGAAACAAGTCCCTCACAACCTTCTACGATTACCAGTGAGCCTGCCACTACAAATGAACTAACTTCAGCAGTCACGGGCGGGCAAATATCTTCCACTACCGTTGGACTCTCATCTACCCAGGGAACTGAAAGTACAACTGCAGAGCCAACTGACTCCACAACTGCAGCAGGTACAACCCGTGAAGATCACACAACAACATTAGAAATGACAACAATTCCAGCTGAAACAACTACCATTGTTACACAAGAACCATCAACCAGCCCAGAAACTGTGACAAGCCCATCTCACACAATCACTTCGGGTCACACATCAGTGCCCTCTGACGTTACAAGTGAGTCTCTAACTAGCACTGCTGGTACCTCAACATCAAGTGAGGCATCAACAACAACTTCTGAAGCAAGCACATCTGCTGAAGAATCAACATCGACCACAGCTGGTTTAACAAGTGCAACTGTGGGAGCTACATTTTCAACATCGGGAGTGACCATGACACCAGAATCAACCAAAGACACAATAGAAACAACTACAGCTATGTCCTCAGGTGTAACAGAAACTTCAACCAGTACCTCACCGGAAACAAGTCCCTCACAACCTTCTACGATTACCAGTGAGCCTGCCACTACAAATGAACTAACTTCAGCAGTCACGGGCGGGCAAATATCTTCCACTACAGTTGGACTCTCATCTACACAGGGAACTGAAAGTACAACTGCAGAGCCAACTGACTCCACAACTGCAGCAGGTACAACCCGTGAAGATCACACAACAACATTAGAAATGACAACAATTCCAGCTGAAACAACTACCATTGTTACACAAGAACCATCAACTAGCCCAGAAACTGTGACAAGCCCATCTCACACAATCACTTCGGGTCACACATCAGTGCCCTCTGACGTTACAAGTGAGTCTCTAACTAGCACTGCTGGTACCTCAACATCAAGTGAGGCATCAACAACAACTTCTGAAGCAAGCACATCTGCTGAAGAATCAACATCGACCACAGCTGGTTTAACAAGTGCAACTGTGGGAGCTACATTTTCAACATCGGGAGTGACCATGACACCAGAATCAACCAAAGACACAATGCAAACAACTACAGCTATGTCCTCAGGTGTAACAGAAACTTCAACCAGTACCTCGCCGGAAACAAGTCCCTCACAACCTTCTACGATTACCAGTGAGCCTGCCACTACAAATGAACTAACTTCAGCAGTCACGGGCGGGCAAATATCTTCCACTACCGTTGGACTCTCATCTACCCAAGGAACTGAAAGTACAACTGCAGAGCCAACTGACTCCACAACTGCAGCAGGTACAACCCGTGAAGATCACACAACAACATTAGAAATGACAACAATTCCAGCTGAAACAACTACCATTGTTACACAAGAACCATCAACTAGCCCAGAAACTGTGACAAGCCCATCTCACACAATAACTTCGGGTCACACATCAGTGCCCTCTGACGTTACAAGTGAGTCTCTAACTAGCACTGCTGGTACCTCAACATCAAGTGAGGCATCAACAACAACTTCTGAAGCAAGCACATCTGCTGAAGAATCGACATCGACCACAGCTGGTTTAACAAGTGCAACTGTGGGAGCTACGTTTTCAACATCGGGAGTGACCATGACAACAGAATCAACCAAAGACACAATGCAAACAACTACAGATATGTCCTCAGGTGTAACAGAAACTTCAACCAGTACCTCGCCGGAAACAAGTCCTTCGCAACCTTCTACGATTACCAGTGAGCCTGCCACTACAAATGAACTAACTTCAGCAGTCACGGACGGGCAAATATCTTCCACTACAGTTGGACTCTCATCTACCCAGGGAACTGAAAGTACAACTGCAGAGCCAACTGACTCCACAACTGCAGCAGGTACAACCCGTGAAGATCACACAACAACATTAGAAATGACAACAATTCCAGCTGAAACAACTACCACTGTTACACAAGAACCATCAACTAGCCCAGAAACTGTGACAAGCCCATCTCACACAATAACTTCGGATCACACATCAGTGCCCTCTGACGTTACAAGTGAGTCTCTAACTAGCACTGCTGGTACCTCAACATCAAGTGAGGCATCAACAACAACTTCTGAAGCAAGCACATCTGCTGAAGAATCGACATCGACCACAGCTGGTTTAACAAGTGCAACTGTGGGAGCTACATTTTCAACATCGGGAGTGACCATGACACCAGAATCAACCAAAGAAACAATGCAAACAACTACAGATATGTCCTCAGGTGTAACAGAAACTTCAACCAGTACCTCGCCGGAAACAAGTCCTTCGCAACCTTCTACGATTACCAGTGAGCCTGCCACTACAAATGAACTAACTTCAGCAGTCACGGACGGGCAAATATCTTCCACTACAGTTGGACTCTCATCTACCCAGGGAACTGAAAGTACAACTGCAGAGCCAACTGACTCCACAACTGCAGCAGGTACAACCCGTGAAGATCACACAACAACATTAGAAATGACAACAATTCCAGCTGAAACAACTACCACTGTTACACAAGAACCATCAACTAGCCCAGAAACTGTGACAAGCCCATCTCACACAATCACTTCGGATCACACATCAGTGCCCTCTGACGTTACAAGTGAGTCTCTAACTAGCACTGCTGGTACCTCAACATCAAGTGAGGCATCAACAACAACTTCTGAAGCAAGCACATCTGCTGAAGAATCGACATCGACCACAGCTGGTTTAACAAGTGCAACTGTGGGAGCTACATTTTCAACATCGGGAGTGACCAGGACACCAGAATCAACCAAAGACACAATAGAAACAACTACAGCTATGTCCTCAGGTGTAACAGAAACTTCAACCAGTACCTCGCCGGAAACAAGTCCCTCACAACCTTCTACGATTACCAGTGAGCCTGCCACTACAAATGAACTAACTTCAGCAGTCACGGGCGGGCAAATATCTTCCACTACCGTTGGACTCTCATCTACCCAGGGAACTGAAAGTACAACTGCAGAGCCAACTGACTCCACAACTGCAGCAGGTACAACCCGTGAAGATCACACAACAACATTAGAAATGACAACAATTCCAGCTGATACAACTGCCATTGTTACACAAGAACCATCAACTAGCCAAGAAACTGTGACAAGCCCATCTCACACAATCACTTCGGGTCACACATCAGTGCCCTCTGACGTTACAAGTGAGTCTCTAACTAGCACTGCTGGTACCTCAACATCAAGTGAGGCATCAACAACAACTTCTGAAGCAAGCACATCTGCTGAAGAATCGACATCGACCACAGCTGGTTTAACAAGTGCAACTGTGGGAGCTACATTTTCAACATCGGGAGTGACCATGACACCAGAATCAACCAAAGACACAATGCAAACAACTACAGCTATGTCCTCAGGTGTAACAGAAACTTCAACCAGTACCTCGCCGGAAACAAGTCCCTCACAACCTTCTACGATTACCAGTGAGCCTGCCACTACAAATGAACTAACTTCAGCAGTCACGGGCGGGCAAATATCTTCCACTACCGTTGGACTCTCATCTACCCAGGGAACTGAAAGTACAACTGCAGAGCCAACTGACTCCACAACTGCAGCAGGTACAACCCGTGAAGATCACACAACAACATTAGAAATGACAACAATTCCAGCTGAAACAACTACCATTGTTACACAAGAACCATCAACTAGCCCAGAAACTGTGACAAGCCCATCTCACACAATAACTTCGGGTCACACATCAGTGCCCTCTGACGTTACAAGTGAGTCTCTAACTAGCACTGCTGGTACCTCAACATCAAGTGAGGCATCAACAACAACTTCTGAAGCAAGCACATCTGCTGAAGAATCGACATCGACCACAGCTGGTTTAACAAGTGCAACTGTGGGAGCTACGTTTTCAACATCGGGAGTGACCATGACAACAGAATCAACCAAAGACACAATGCAAACAACTACAGATATGTCCTCAGGTGTAACAGAAACTTCAACCAGTACCTCGCCGGAAACAAGTCCCTCACAACCTTCTACGATTACCAGTGAGCCTGCCACTACAAATGAACTAACTTCAGCAGTCACGGGCGGGCAAATATCTTCCACTACCGTTGGACTCTCATCTACCCAGGGAACTGAAAGTACAACTGCAGAGCCAACTGACTCCACAACTGCAGCAGGTACAACCCGTGAAGATCACACAACAACATTAGAAATGACAACAATTCCAGCTGATACAACTGCCATTGTTACACAAGAACCATCAACTAGCCAAGAAACTGTGACAAGCCCATCTCACACAATCACTTCGGGTCACACATCAGTGCCCTCTGACGTTACAAGTGAGTCTCTAACTAGCACTGCTGGTACCTCAACATCAAGTGAGGCATCAACAACAACTTCTGAAGCAAGCACATCTGCTGAAGAATCGACATCGACCACAGCTGGTTTAACAAGTGCAACTGTGGGAGCTACATTTTCAACATCGGGAGTGACCATGACACCAGAATCAACCAAAGACACAATGCAAACAACTACAGCTATGTCCTCAGGTGTAACAGAAACTTCAACCAGTACCTCGCCGGAAACAAGTCCCTCACAACCTTCTACGATTACCAGTGAGCCTGCCACTACAAATGAACTAACTTCAGCAGTCACGGGCGGGCAAATATCTTCCACTACCGTTGGACTCTCATCTACCCAGGGAACTGAAAGTACAACTGCAGAGCCAACTGACTCCACAACTGCAGCAGGTACAACCCGTGAAGATCACACAACAACATTAGAAATGACAACAATTCCAGCTGAAACAACTACCATTGTTACACAAGAACCATCAACTAGCCCAGAAACTGTGACAAGCCCATCTCACACAATAACTTCGGGTCACACATCAGTGCCCTCTGACGTTACAAGTGAGTCTCTAACTAGCACTGCTGGTACCTCAACATCAAGTGAGGCATCAACAACAACTTCTGAAGCAAGCACATCTGCTGAAGAATCGACATCGACCACAGCTGGTTTAACAAGTGCAACTGTGGGAGCTACGTTTTCAACATCGGGAGTGACCATGACAACAGAATCAACCAAAGACACAATGCAAACAACTACAGATATGTCCTCAGGTGTAACAGAAACTTCAACCAGTACCTCGCCGGAAACAAGTCCTTCGCAACCTTCTACGATTACCAGTGAGCCTGCCACTACAAATGAACTAACTTCAGCAGTCACGGACGGGCAAATATCTTCCACTACAGTTGGACTCTCATCTACCCAGGGAACTGAAAGTACAACTGCAGAGCCAACTGACTCCACAACTGCAGCAGGTACAACCCGTGAAGATCACACAACAACATTAGAAATGACAACAATTCCAGCTGAAACAACTACCACTGTTACACAAGAACCATCAACTAGCCCAGAAACTGTGACAAGCCCATCTCACACAATAACTTCGGATCACACATCAGTGCCCTCTGACGTTACAAGTGAGTCTCTAACTAGCACTGCTGGTACCTCAACATCAAGTGAGGCATCAACAACAACTTCTGAAGCAAGCACATCTGCTGAAGAATCGACATCGACCACAGCTGGTTTAACAAGTGCAACTGTGGGAGCTACATTTTCAACATCGGGAGTGACCATGACACCAGAATCAACCAAAGAAACAATGCAAACAACTACAGATATGTCCTCAGGTGTAACAGAAACTTCAACCAGTACCTCGCCGGAAACAAGTCCTTCGCAACCTTCTACGATTACCAGTGAGCCTGCCACTACAAATGAACTAACTTCAGCAGTCACGGACGGGCAAATATCTTCCACTACAGTTGGACTCTCATCTACCCAGGGAACTGAAAGTACAACTGCAGAGCCAACTGACTCCACAACTGCAGCAGGTACAACCCGTGAAGATCACACAACAACATTAGAAATGACAACAATTCCAGCTGAAACAACTACCACTGTTACACAAGAACCATCAACTAGCCCAGAAACTGTGACAAGCCCATCTCACACAATCACTTCGGATCACACATCAGTGCCCTCTGACGTTACAAGTGAGTCTCTAACTAGCACTGCTGGTACCTCAACATCAAGTGAGGCATCAACAACAACTTCTGAAGCAAGCACATCTGCTGAAGAATCGACATCGACCACAGCTGGTTTAACAAGTGCAACTGTGGGAGCTACATTTTCAACATCGGGAGTGACCAGGACACCAGAATCAACCAAAGACACAATAGAAACAACTACAGCTATGTCCTCAGGTGTAACAGAAACTTCAACCAGTACCTCGCCGGAAACAAGTCCCTCACAACCTTCTACGATTACCAGTGAGCCTGCCACTACAAATGAACTAACTTCAGCAGTCACGGGCGGGCAAATATCTTCCACTACCGTTGGACTCTCATCTACCCAGGGAACTGAAAGTACAACTGCAGAGCCAACTGACTCCACAACTGCAGCAGGTACAACCCGTGAAGATCACACAACAACATTAGAAATGACAACAATTCCAGCTGATACAACTGCCATTGTTACACAAGAACCATCAACTAGCCAAGAAACTGTGACAAGCCCATCTCACACAATCACTTCGGGTCACACATCAGTGCCCTCTGACGTTACAAGTGAGTCTCTAACTAGCACTGCTGGTACCTCAACATCAAGTGAGGCATCAACAACAACTTCTGAAGCAAGCACATCTGCTGAAGAATCGACATCGACCACAGCTGGTTTAACAAGTGCAACTGTGGGAGCTACATTTTCAACATCGGGAGTGACCATGACACCAGAATCAACCAAAGACACAATAGAAACAACTACAGCTATGTCCTCAGGTGTAACAGAAACTTCAACCAGTACCTCGCCGGAAACAAGTCCCTCACAACCTTCTACGATTACCAGTGAGCCTGCCACTACAAATGAACTAACTTCAGCAGTCACGGGCGAGCAAATCTATTCCACTACAGTTGGACTCTCATCTACACAGGGAACTGAAAGTACAACTGCAGAGCCAACTGACTCCACAACTGCAGCAGGTACAACCCGTGAAGATCACACAACAACATTAGAAATGACAACAATTCCAGCTGAAACAACTACCATTGTTACACAAGAACCATCAACTAGCCCAGAAACTGTGACAAGCCCATCTCACACAATCACTTCGGGCCACACATCAGTGCCCTCTGACGTTACAAGTGAGTCTCTAACTAGCACTGCTGGTACCTCAACATCAAGTGAGGCATCAACAACAACTTCTGAAGCAAGCACATCTGCTGAAGAATCGACATCGACCACAGCTGGTTTAACAAGTGCAACTGTGGGAGCTACATTTTCAACATCGGGAGTGACCATGACACCAGAATCAACCAAAGACACAATAGAAACAACTACAGCTATGTCCTCAGGTGTAACAGAAACTTCAACCAGTACCTCGCCGGAAACAAGTCCCTCACAACCTTCTACGATTACCAGTGAGCCTGCCACTACAAATGAACTAACTTCAGCAGTCACGGGCGAGCAAATCTCTTCCACTACAGTTGGACTCTCATCTACACAGGGAACTGAAAGTACAACTGCAGAACCAACTGACTCCCCAACTGCAGCAGGTACAACCCGTGAAGATCACACAACAACATTAGAAATGACAACAATTCCAACTGAAACAACTACCATTGTTACACAAGAACCATCAACTAGCCCAGAAACTGTGACAAGCCCATCTCACACAATCACTTCGGGCCACACATCAGTGTCCTCTGACGTTACAAGTGAGTCTCTAACTAGCACTGCTGGTACCTCAACATCAAGTGAGGCATCAACAACAACTTCTGAAGCAAGCACATCTGCTGAAGAATCGACATCGACCACAGCTGGTTTAACAAGTGCAACTGTGGGAGCTACATTTTCAACATCGGGAGTGACCATGACACCAGAATCAACCAAAGACACAATAGAAACAACTACAGCTATGTCCTCAGGTGTAACAGAAACTTCAACCAGTACCTCGCCGGAAACAAGTCCCTCACAACCTTCTACGATTACCAGTGAGCCTGCCACTACAAATGAACTAACTTCAGCAGTCACGGGCGAGCAAATCTCTTCCACTACAGTTGGACTCTCATCTACACAGGGAACTGAAAGTACAACTGCAGAACCAACTGACTCCCCAACTGCAGCAGGTACAACCCGTGAAGATCACACAACAACATTAGAAATGACAACAATTCCAACTGAAACAACTACCATTGTTACACAAGAACCATCAACTAGCCCAGAAACTGTGACAAGCCCATCTCACACAATCACTTCGGGCCACACATCAGTGTCCTCTGACGTTACAAGTGAGTCTCTAACTAGCACTGCTGGTACCTCAACATCAAGTGAGGCATCAACAACAACTTCTGAAGCAAGCACATCTGCTGAAGAATCGACATCGACCACAGCTGGTTTAACAAGTGCAACTGTGGGAGCTACATTTTCAACATCGGGAGTGACCATGACACCAGAATCAACCAAAGACACAATAGAAACAACTACAGCTATGTCCTCAGGTGTAACAGAAACTTCAACCAGTACCTCGCCGGAAACAAGTCCCTCACAACCTTCTACGATTACCAGTGAGCCTGCCACTACAAATGAACTAACTTCAGCAGTCACGGGCGGGCAAATATCTTCCACTACCGTTGGACTCTCATCTACCCAGGGAACTGAAAGTACAACTGCAGAGCCAACTGACTCCACAACTGCAGCAGGTACAACCCGTGAAGATCACACAACAACATTAGAAATGACAACAATTCCAGCTGAAACAACTACCATTGTTACACAAGAACCATCAACCAGCCCAGAAACTGTGACAAGCCCATCTCACACAATCACTTCGGGTCACACATCAGTGCCCTCTGACGTTACAAGTGAGTCTCTAACTAGCACTGCTGGTACCTCAACATCAAGTGAGGCATCAACAACAACTTCTGAAGCAAGCACATCTGCTGAAGAATCAACATCGACCACAGCTGGTTTAACAAGTGCAACTGTGGGAGCTACATTTTCAACATCGGGAGTGACCATGACACCAGAATCAACCAAAGACACAATAGAAACAACTACAGCTATGTCCTCAGGTGTAACAGAAACTTCAACCAGTACCTCACCGGAAACAAGTCCCTCACAACCTTCTACGATTACCAGTGAGCCTGCCACTACAAATGAACTAACTTCAGCAGTCACGGGCGGGCAAATATCTTCCACTACAGTTGGACTCTCATCTACACAGGGAACTGAAAGTACAACTGCAGAGCCAACTGACTCCACAACTGCAGCAGGTACAACCCGTGAAGATCACACAACAACATTAGAAATGACAACAATTCCAGCTGAAACAACTACCATTGTTACACAAGAACCATCAACTAGCCCAGAAACTGTGACAAGCCCATCTCACACAATCACTTCGGGTCACACATCAGTGCCCTCTGACGTTACAAGTGAGTCTCTAACTAGCACTGCTGGTACCTCAACATCAAGTGAGGCATCAACAACAACTTCTGAAGCAAGCACATCTGCTGAAGAATCAACATCGACCACAGCTGGTTTAACAAGTGCAACTGTGGGAGCTACATTTTCAACATCGGGAGTGACCATGACACCAGAATCAACCAAAGACACAATGCAAACAACTACAGCTATGTCCTCAGGTGTAACAGAAACTTCAACCAGTACCTCGCCGGAAACAAGTCCCTCACAACCTTCTACGATTACCAGTGAGCCTGCCACTACAAATGAACTAACTTCAGCAGTCACGGGCGGGCAAATATCTTCCACTACCGTTGGACTCTCATCTACCCAAGGAACTGAAAGTACAACTGCAGAGCCAACTGACTCCACAACTGCAGCAGGTACAACCCGTGAAGATCACACAACAACATTAGAAATGACAACAATTCCAGCTGAAACAACTACCATTGTTACACAAGAACCATCAACTAGCCCAGAAACTGTGACAAGCCCATCTCACACAATAACTTCGGGTCACACATCAGTGCCCTCTGACGTTACAAGTGAGTCTCTAACTAGCACTGCTGGTACCTCAACATCAAGTGAGGCATCAACAACAACTTCTGAAGCAAGCACATCTGCTGAAGAATCGACATCGACCACAGCTGGTTTAACAAGTGCAACTGTGGGAGCTACGTTTTCAACATCGGGAGTGACCATGACAACAGAATCAACCAAAGACACAATGCAAACAACTACAGATATGTCCTCAGGTGTAACAGAAACTTCAACCAGTACCTCGCCGGAAACAAGTCCTTCGCAACCTTCTACGATTACCAGTGAGCCTGCCACTACAAATGAACTAACTTCAGCAGTCACGGACGGGCAAATATCTTCCACTACAGTTGGACTCTCATCTACCCAGGGAACTGAAAGTACAACTGCAGAGCCAACTGACTCCACAACTGCAGCAGGTACAACCCGTGAAGATCACACAACAACATTAGAAATGACAACAATTCCAGCTGAAACAACTACCACTGTTACACAAGAACCATCAACTAGCCCAGAAACTGTGACAAGCCCATCTCACACAATAACTTCGGATCACACATCAGTGCCCTCTGACGTTACAAGTGAGTCTCTAACTAGCACTGCTGGTACCTCAACATCAAGTGAGGCATCAACAACAACTTCTGAAGCAAGCACATCTGCTGAAGAATCGACATCGACCACAGCTGGTTTAACAAGTGCAACTGTGGGAGCTACATTTTCAACATCGGGAGTGACCATGACACCAGAATCAACCAAAGAAACAATGCAAACAACTACAGATATGTCCTCAGGTGTAACAGAAACTTCAACCAGTACCTCGCCGGAAACAAGTCCTTCGCAACCTTCTACGATTACCAGTGAGCCTGCCACTACAAATGAACTAACTTCAGCAGTCACGGACGGGCAAATATCTTCCACTACAGTTGGACTCTCATCTACCCAGGGAACTGAAAGTACAACTGCAGAGCCAACTGACTCCACAACTGCAGCAGGTACAACCCGTGAAGATCACACAACAACATTAGAAATGACAACAATTCCAGCTGAAACAACTACCACTGTTACACAAGAACCATCAACTAGCCCAGAAACTGTGACAAGCCCATCTCACACAATCACTTCGGATCACACATCAGTGCCCTCTGACGTTACAAGTGAGTCTCTAACTAGCACTGCTGGTACCTCAACATCAAGTGAGGCATCAACAACAACTTCTGAAGCAAGCACATCTGCTGAAGAATCGACATCGACCACAGCTGGTTTAACAAGTGCAACTGTGGGAGCTACATTTTCAACATCGGGAGTGACCAGGACACCAGAATCAACCAAAGACACAATAGAAACAACTACAGCTATGTCCTCAGGTGTAACAGAAACTTCAACCAGTACCTCGCCGGAAACAAGTCCCTCACAACCTTCTACGATTACCAGTGAGCCTGCCACTACAAATGAACTAACTTCAGCAGTCACGGGCGGGCAAATATCTTCCACTACCGTTGGACTCTCATCTACCCAGGGAACTGAAAGTACAACTGCAGAGCCAACTGACTCCACAACTGCAGCAGGTACAACCCGTGAAGATCACACAACAACATTAGAAATGACAACAATTCCAGCTGATACAACTGCCATTGTTACACAAGAACCATCAACTAGCCAAGAAACTGTGACAAGCCCATCTCACACAATCACTTCGGGTCACACATCAGTGCCCTCTGACGTTACAAGTGAGTCTCTAACTAGCACTGCTGGTACCTCAACATCAAGTGAGGCATCAACAACAACTTCTGAAGCAAGCACATCTGCTGAAGAATCGACATCGACCACAGCTGGTTTAACAAGTGCAACTGTGGGAGCTACATTTTCAACATCGGGAGTGACCATGACACCAGAATCAACCAAAGACACAATGCAAACAACTACAGCTATGTCCTCAGGTGTAACAGAAACTTCAACCAGTACCTCGCCGGAAACAAGTCCCTCACAACCTTCTACGATTACCAGTGAGCCTGCCACTACAAATGAACTAACTTCAGCAGTCACGGGCGGGCAAATATCTTCCACTACCGTTGGACTCTCATCTACCCAGGGAACTGAAAGTACAACTGCAGAGCCAACTGACTCCACAACTGCAGCAGGTACAACCCGTGAAGATCACACAACAACATTAGAAATGACAACAATTCCAGCTGAAACAACTACCATTGTTACACAAGAACCATCAACTAGCCCAGAAACTGTGACAAGCCCATCTCACACAATAACTTCGGGTCACACATCAGTGCCCTCTGACGTTACAAGTGAGTCTCTAACTAGCACTGCTGGTACCTCAACATCAAGTGAGGCATCAACAACAACTTCTGAAGCAAGCACATCTGCTGAAGAATCGACATCGACCACAGCTGGTTTAACAAGTGCAACTGTGGGAGCTACGTTTTCAACATCGGGAGTGACCATGACAACAGAATCAACCAAAGACACAATGCAAACAACTACAGATATGTCCTCAGGTGTAACAGAAACTTCAACCAGTACCTCGCCGGAAACAAGTCCTTCGCAACCTTCTACGATTACCAGTGAGCCTGCCACTACAAATGAACTAACTTCAGCAGTCACGGACGGGCAAATATCTTCCACTACAGTTGGACTCTCATCTACCCAGGGAACTGAAAGTACAACTGCAGAGCCAACTGACTCCACAACTGCAGCAGGTACAACCCGTGAAGATCACACAACAACATTAGAAATGACAACAATTCCAGCTGAAACAACTACCACTGTTACACAAGAACCATCAACTAGCCCAGAAACTGTGACAAGCCCATCTCACACAATAACTTCGGATCACACATCAGTGCCCTCTGACGTTACAAGTGAGTCTCTAACTAGCACTGCTGGTACCTCAACATCAAGTGAGGCATCAACAACAACTTCTGAAGCAAGCACATCTGCTGAAGAATCGACATCGACCACAGCTGGTTTAACAAGTGCAACTGTGGGAGCTACATTTTCAACATCGGGAGTGACCATGACACCAGAATCAACCAAAGAAACAATGCAAACAACTACAGATATGTCCTCAGGTGTAACAGAAACTTCAACCAGTACCTCGCCGGAAACAAGTCCTTCGCAACCTTCTACGATTACCAGTGAGCCTGCCACTACAAATGAACTAACTTCAGCAGTCACGGACGGGCAAATATCTTCCACTACAGTTGGACTCTCATCTACCCAGGGAACTGAAAGTACAACTGCAGAGCCAACTGACTCCACAACTGCAGCAGGTACAACCCGTGAAGATCACACAACAACATTAGAAATGACAACAATTCCAGCTGAAACAACTACCACTGTTACACAAGAACCATCAACTAGCCCAGAAACTGTGACAAGCCCATCTCACACAATCACTTCGGATCACACATCAGTGCCCTCTGACGTTACAAGTGAGTCTCTAACTAGCACTGCTGGTACCTCAACATCAAGTGAGGCATCAACAACAACTTCTGAAGCAAGCACATCTGCTGAAGAATCGACATCGACCACAGCTGGTTTAACAAGTGCAACTGTGGGAGCTACATTTTCAACATCGGGAGTGACCAGGACACCAGAATCAACCAAAGACACAATAGAAACAACTACAGCTATGTCCTCAGGTGTAACAGAAACTTCAACCAGTACCTCGCCGGAAACAAGTCCCTCACAACCTTCTACGATTACCAGTGAGCCTGCCACTACAAATGAACTAACTTCAGCAGTCACGGGCGGGCAAATATCTTCCACTACCGTTGGACTCTCATCTACCCAGGGAACTGAAAGTACAACTGCAGAGCCAACTGACTCCACAACTGCAGCAGGTACAACCCGTGAAGATCACACAACAACATTAGAAATGACAACAATTCCAGCTGATACAACTGCCATTGTTACACAAGAACCATCAACTAGCCAAGAAACTGTGACAAGCCCATCTCACACAATCACTTCGGGTCACACATCAGTGCCCTCTGACGTTACAAGTGAGTCTCTAACTAGCACTGCTGGTACCTCAACATCAAGTGAGGCATCAACAACAACTTCTGAAGCAAGCACATCTGCTGAAGAATCGACATCGACCACAGCTGGTTTAACAAGTGCAACTCTGGGAACTACATTTTCAACATCGGGAGTGACCATGACACCAGAATCAACCAAAGACACAATGCAAACAACTACAGCTATGTCCTCAGGTGTAACAGAAACTTCAACCAGTACCTCGCCGGAAACAAGTCCCTCACAACCTTCTACGATTACCAGTGAGCCTGCCACTACAAATGAACTAACTTCAGCAATCACGGACGGGCAAATATCTTCCACTACCGTTGGACTCTCATCTACCCAGGGAACTGAAAGTACAACTGCAGAGCCAACTGACTCCACAACTGCAGCAGGTACAACCCGTGAAGATCACACAACAACATTAGAAATGACAACAATTCCAGCTGAAACAACTACCATTGTTACACAAGAACCATCAACTAGCCCAGAAACTGTGACAAGCCCATCTCACACAATCACTTCGGGTCACACATCAGTGCCCTCTGACGTTACAAGTGAGTCTCTAACTAGCACTGCTGGTACCTCAACATCAAGTGAGGCATCAACAACAACTTCTGAAGCAAGCACATCTGCTGAAGAATCGACATCGACCACAGCTGGTTTAACAAGTGCAACTGTGGGAGCTACATTTTCAACATCGGGAGTGACCAGGACACCAGAATCAACCAAAGACACAATAGAAACAACTACAGCTATGTCCTCAGGTGTAACAGAAACTTCAACCAGTACCTCGCCGGAAA
Organism: Salvelinus fontinalis; assembly: GCF_029448725.1. Lineage (NCBI taxonomy): Eukaryota > Metazoa > Chordata > Actinopteri > Salmoniformes > Salmonidae > Salvelinus > Salvelinus fontinalis. The sequence continues at coordinate 23,610,589 of NC_074700.1, read as the reverse complement.
CAAGTCCCTCACAACCTTCTACGATTACCAGTGAGCCTGCCACTACAAATGAACTAACTTCAGCAGTCACGGGCGGGCAAATATCTTCCACTACCGTTGGACTCTCATCTACCCAGGGAACTGAAAGTACAACTGCAGAGCCAACTGACTCCACAACTGCAGCAGGTACAACCCGTGAAGATCACACAACAACATTAGAAATGACAACAATTCCAGCTGATACAACTGCCATTGTTACACAAGAACCATCAACTAGCCAAGAAACTGTGACAAGCCCATCTCACACAATCACTTCGGGTCACACATCAGTGCCCTCTGACGTTACAAGTGAGTCTCTAACTAGCACTGCTGGTACCTCAACATCAAGTGAGGCATCAACAACAACTTCTGAAGCAAGCACATCTGCTGAAGAATCGACATCGACCACAGCTGGTTTAACAAGTGCAACTCTGGGAACTACATTTTCAACATCGGGAGTGACCATGACACCAGAATCAACCAAAGACACAATGCAAACAACTACAGCTATGTCCTCAGGTGTAACAGAAACTTCAACCAGTACCTCGCCGGAAACAAGTCCCTCACAACCTTCTACGATTACCAGTGAGCCTGCCACTACAAATGAACTAACTTCAGCAATCACGGACGGGCAAATATCTTCCACTACCGTTGGACTCTCATCTACCCAGGGAACTGAAAGTACAACTGCAGAGCCAACTGACTCCACAACTGCAGCAGGTACAACCCGTGAAGATCACACAACAACATTAGAAATGACAACAATTCCAGCTGAAACAACTACCATTGTTACACAAGAACCATCAACTAGCCCAGAAACTGTGACAAGCCCATCTCACACAATCACTTCGGGTCACACATCAGTGCCCTCTGACGTTACAAGTGAGTCTCTAACTAGCACTGCTGGTACCTCAACATCAAGTGAGGCATCAACAACAACTTCTGAAGCAAGCACATCTGCTGAAGAATCGACATCGACCACAGCTGGTTTAACAAGTGCAACTGTGGGAGCTACATTTTCAACATCGGGAGTGACCATGACACCAGAATCAACCAAAGACACAATAGAAACAACTACAGCTATGTCCTCAGGTGTAACAGAAACTTCAACCAGTACCTCGCCGGAAACAAGTCCCTCACAACCTTCTACGATTACCAGTGAGCCTGCCACTACAAATGAACTAACTTCAGCAGTCACGGGCGGGCAAATATCTTCCACTACCGTTGGACTCTCATCTACCCAGGGAACTGAAAGTACAACTGCAGAGCCAACTGACTCCACAACTGCAGCAGGTACAACCCGTGAAGATCACACAACAACATTAGAAATGACAACAATTCCAGCTGAAACAACTACCATTGTTACACAAGAACCATCAACTAGCCCAGAAACTGTGACAAGCCCATCTCACACAATCACTTCGGGTCACACATCAGTGCCCTCTGACGTTACAAGTGAGTCTCTAACTAGCACTGCTGGTACCTCAACATCAAGTGAGGCATCAACAACAACTTCTGAAGCAAGCACATCTGCTGAAGAATCAACATCGACCACAGCTGGTTTAACAAGTGCAACTGTGGGAGCTACATTTTCAACATCGGGAGTGACCATGACACCAGAATCAACCAAAGACACAATAGAAACAACTACAGCTATGTCCTCAGGTGTAACAGAAACTTCAACCAGTACCTCACCGGAAACAAGTCCCTCACAACCTTCTACGATTACCAGTGAGCCTGCCACTACAAATGAACTAACTTCAGCAGTCACGGGCGGGCAAATATCTTCCACTACCGTTGGACTCTCATCTACCCAGGGAACTGAAAGTACAACTGCAGAGCCAACTGACTCCACAACTGCAGCAGGTACAACCCGTGAAGATCACACAACAACATTAGAAATGACAACAATTCCAGCTGAAACAACTACCATTGTTACACAAGAACCATCAACTAGCCCAGAAACTGTGACAAGCCCATCTCACACAATCACTTCGGGTCACACATCAGTGCCCTCTGACGTTACAAGTGAGTCTCTAACTAGCACTGCTGGTACCTCAACATCAAGTGAGGCATCAACAACAACTTCTGAAGCAAGCACATCTGCTGAAGAATCAACATCGACCACAGCTGGTTTAACAAGTGCAACTGTGGGAGCTACATTTTCAACATCGGGAGTGACCATGACACCAGAATCAACCAAAGACACAATGCAAACAACTACAGCTATGTCCTCAGGTGTAACAGAAACTTCAACCAGTACCTCGCCGGAAACAAGTCCCTCACAACCTTCTACGATTACCAGTGAGCCTGCCACTACAAATGAACTAACTTCAGCAATCACGGACGGGCAAATATCTTCCACTACAGTTGGACTCTCATCTACCCAGGGAACTGAAAGTACAACTGCAGAGCCAACTGACTCCACAACTACAGTGGGAACGACCCTTGAAGATCACACAACAACGTTAGAAATGACAACATTTCCAGCTGAAACAACTACCATTGTTACACAAGGACCATCAGCTAGCCCAACGATAGAAGCAATAACCACAACACAGTCTCCAACTCCACCATCTACCACACCCTTTTTAACTACTGAAACTACATTACCTTTCACAACCACACCCAACACACCTTCTTCAACTACATCAACTACCCCACCTACCACACCTTCTTCAACTACATCAACTACCCCACCTTCTTCAACTACATCAACTACCCCACCTACCACACCTCCAACTACGTCAACTACACCTACCACACTTTCTCCAACTACCCTAACTACATCAACTACCCCTTCTACCACACCTATCCCAACTACCCGTTCTACTACACCTATCCCATCTACCCCTTCTACCACACCTATCCCAACTACCCCTTCTACCACACCTATCCCAACTACCCCTTCTACTACACCTATCCCAACTACCCCTTCTGACACACCTATCCCATCTACTTCACCTATCCCAACTACCCCTTCTACTACACCTACCCCTTCTACAACACCTATCCCATCTACCCCTTCTACCACACCTATCCCAACTACCCCTTCTACTACACCTATCCCATCTACCTCTTCTACCACACATATCCCATCTACCCCTTCTACCACACCTATCCCATCTACCCCTTCTACCACACTAATCCCAACTACCCCTTCTACCACACCTATCCCATCTACCCCTTCTACCACACCTATCCCAACTACACCTTCTACTACACCTACCCCAACTACCCCTTCTACTACACCTACCCCAACTACCCCTTCTAATACAACTACCCCTTCTACTACACCAACTTCAACTACCCCTTCTACTACACCTACCCCAACTAACCCTTCTACTGCACCCACTCCAACTTCTACAACTGCATCTCCTTCATTGACGTCACCTTCACTCTCAACAACTGGACCTCCGATATTTGTAACTGTGGGTGAGTGCTCACATAATACTCTGATACTACTAGGGCTTGGAGGTTTTTTGTCAGTAAAAAACTGCCAGTCCTATGGAATATACTGTCCTGGTTTATCTAACTACTACTGGTCCATAAATGGTCTAATTCTTGTTCCTTATCGTCCTATTCATGTCAATGAACTACAGACACCATTGAAGTATCAACAGACGTCACTGTTAGACTCAACAAAACATTTAAAAAGGAATACAGTGACCCATTAACACAGGAATACCAAGATTTTACAGAAAATTTCACTAACGACGTAAGTGCCTAATTTACATACAAACTATTTTTTAATGACACATGTATAATCTTAATGAGCTCATTAATAGTAACTAACTGAGCTATAACAACTTATGTTTTCCAGATGACCTTACTGTACAACCGCACTATGAACAATTTTATCGGCATAGTAATAATAGGACTCAGGTATGTGAACATTTGAGGAAACTTCGCAAGAAAGAGGTAGTACGCATGTACATTAAACACTTACTTTAAAAGGTTAGTTGAACCTCTTTTTAGAACGTCTATTTAAAATGTGGAACCTTTTTTTGGAATCTCTTCTCTCTATTAGGAATGGCAGTGTCGTGGTGGAGCATGTGGTTCTACTGCGCATAGAGAATGGGAAGAATTTAAGTCATGAGATTGCTGAGTCAGAACAACAGATCAAGGACATTCTCAACACGGCCAAAAACTGCACCACAGGTCAGTAACCGACTACAGACACTTACGATATTAGAAACCGGTTGTTAAGTAGACCATTTTGGCCAATCCATGATCTGCTGTGTGTGCCATTTTACATTTGCCATTTAGCAGACGGTTTTATCCAAAGCAACTTATGACAGTGAGCGCAAACAATGTGGTATGGGTAGCCCCAGTGGGAAATGAAGCGGCCACCCTGGCCTTGCTAGAGCCTTGTTATTGCCCACTGAGCTAGCGTTTGTAAATTCGCTCTGGCTAGCTAGTCCGATTTTAGAGCACTCTCGTCTGAGTGTGCCAGAGCGCAGAATAACTGATGAATTTAGGAACGCTCAACACCAGTTGAATATGGCCTGTGTAAGTAGACGTCGGCAAAAAAAGCTTAATTAAATTGTTCCCAGCAGCACAGTTTCATGCTGACCACACCGGTGGCGTGCGTGAGCGTTGCATAATAAAGGTACGCATACATGTTATTCAATCATTGCAGCAAGTCTTCATAGCCAGGAGCTAAAATGGAACTTGGTTCTATTCGTGATGCTCGAAGCGATGCAAATCCCGCCTCTCCCATTTCCTCATTGGTTTTTAGGAGCATATACCCACGTGGGTGATTGAAACATGAACTGAGGTCCACACTCCAGTCCAGTTGGTAATGGTAATACACCTTAATTAAAGTTAGTTGCTAACAGCAATATAAAGTACAAAGAAGAAGAAGAAGCCTGAAGAAGGAGAGATGACTAGAAACTAACTCAGTTTACCCTTTTATCTGCGGATTCATTGTCAGAGTAGAGGAACTTGTGCATTTCAGGTAAAATAACAAGCCAATTTTTATCTACCAGGAAAAATACGCTAGCAACAGCAAGCTAGCTAGCTAAATTGCCATAAGTGTTTAATTCCTTTCGACCTGTCCCCAAATTAATATATATGATTCAGAGTTCGTTTAGATATTTCAACCTGCGTGTCCTGATCGCATCTGGTGTGGGGTGGGCAGAATCAACATGCATGGGATGGTGCAGGCGCGAGTGGTCTGGTCGGCATGTTACAGTCACCAACGCTCTGGATAAGATGAAAACAGCCTAACTAGCTTTGCTAGGGCGAGTAAAATGGTCAGAGTGAGGTGTTCTCTCATTTGTGTCTGGAAGTAGCTAGCCAATATTAGCCAGTTAGTTTGGGTGCTTGACTGCCTTTGCGAGGTCAACCCTACTCCTCAGCCAGAGCGTCCAGTGTTTGCCCCGAGAGCGAAACACTCTGAATTTATGAATGGACAATCTGTCAATGTTCTGAATTTCCAAACGCCCAGAGCACACTCTGGCACTCCAGATTTGAATTTACGATCAGACCCACCGTTGTTAAAATCAAATATTAGTCCTGGGTTAGCTGACCAATGCGTATTAATTTTTTTTAAAGTAAGAATTTACCACTTGTAAACTTTACATTGACAAAAAAAATCTACTGCGTTATTAAAAGATGGTATTATTGACAAATCACGTGTCAAATAATTTGTTTTGTATAACAAACATTTCTGTTGCATTCACAGGTCAAGTAGGCTGTATTGGGGTGGACATAATTGGAGATGTCATAGTAAAAAATTCCACATTCGATAAAGAATGTAAGTACACTAAAGCCTATATTTGTGAGTCTATGGATAACCTTTCAACACATTTTAGTGAATGAGGTTATACTGTAAAGCTGTTCCTACCAGGGTTGGGGTCAGTTACTGTAATTCAGAATGCCAAGAGTGTGCAAAGCTGTCACCAAGGCAAAGGATGGCTACTTTCAAGAATTGAAAATATAACATATTTTGAATTGTTTAACACTTTTTGGTTACTACATTATTCCATATGTGTTATTTCATGGTTTTGATGTCTTCACTATTATTCAACAATGTAGAAAATAGTACAAATAATGAAAAACCCTTGAATGAGTAGGTGTGTCCAAACCTTGGTATTGTGTATATATATGTATTGTTTAATTGGCTATAGTGTATTGAAAAATTCCAATTAATCTCCTGCATTGACTTTTAACATAACATACTTTTGAACTTTGAACTTAATATTCTTTTTAACTTACCATCATCTTTGTGTAGCGGTATGCGACCCGGCCAAACTAGATAAGGACTTGAGGATATACTACCATGCAGCACAAATAGATGGGCGACTGGTCTGTGTCTCTCCCTGTGCCTCCGGACACAACAGGGAAAAGAACTGCAACACCGGCACCTGTAGTATGTCAAGGGACGGCCCGGTCTGCAGGTAAGACCTCTTATGACTTCTTATAACATAACAGAGCATATAGCCAACATATAGCCAACATATAACACATACAACATATAGCCAACATACAACATATAGCCAACATATAACACATACAACATATATCCAACATACAACAAATAGCCAACATATAACACATACAACATATATCCATCATACAACATATAGCCAACATGTAACACATACAACATATAGCCAACATAAAACATATAGCCAACATATAACCAACATACAACATATAGCCAACATACAACATATAGCCAACATATAACATATAGCCAACATACAACATATAGCCAACATACAACATATAGCCAACATACAACATATAGCCAACATACAACATATAGCCAACATACAACATATAGCCAACATACAACATATAGCCAACATAAAACATATAGCCAACATACAACATATAGCCAACATACAACATATAGCCAACATATAACATATAGCCAACATATAACATATAGCCAACATATAACATATAGCCAACATACAACATATAGCCAACATACAACATAGAGCCAACATACAACATATAGCCAGCATATAACATATAGCCAACATACAACATATACCCAACATAAAACATATAGCCAACATACAACATATAGCCAACATACAACATATACCCAACATACAACATATACCCAACATACAACATATAGCCAACATACAACATATAGCCAACATAAAACATATAGCCAACATATAACATATAGCCAACATATAACATATAGCCAACATATAACATATAGACAACATACAACATATAGCCAACATACAACATATAGCCAACATATAACATATAGACAACATACAACATATAGCCAACATACAACATATAGCCAACATACAACATATAGCCAACATAAAACATATAGCCAACATACAACATATAGCCAACATACAACATATAGCCAACATACAACATATAGCCAACATAAAACATATAGCCAACATACAACATATAGCCAACATACAACATATAGCCAACATAAAACATATAGCCAACATATAACATATAGCCAACATATAACATATAGCCAACATATAACATATAGCCAACATACAACATATAGCCAACATACAACATATAGCCAACATACAACATATAGCCAACATAAAACATATAGCCAACATACAACATATAGCCAACATATAACATATAGCCAACATACAACATATAGCCAACATACAACATATAGCCAACATACAACATATAGCCAACATACAACATATAGCCAACATACAACATATAGCCAACATACAACATATAGCCAACATACAACATATAGCCAACATAAAACATATAGCCAACATATAACATATAGCCAACATATAACATATAGCCAAGATACAACATATAGCCAACATACAACATATAGCCAACATAAAACATATAGCCAACATACAACATATAGCCAACATACAACATATAGCCAACATACAACATATAGCCAACATACAACATATAGCCAACATACAACATATAGCCAACATACAACATATAGCCAACATACAACATATAGCCAACATACAACATATAGCCAACATACAACATATAGCCAACATACAACATATACCCAACATACAACATATACCCATCATACAACATATAGCCAACATACAACATATAGCCAACATACAACATATAGCCAACATACAACATATAGCCAACATACAACATATAGCCAACATACAACATATAGCCAACATACAACATATAGCCAACATATAATTTATAGCCAACATATAACACATAGCCAACATATAACATATAGCCAACATATAACATATAGCCAACATACAACATATAGCCAACATACAACACATACAACATATATCCGACATATAACATATAGCCAACATATAACATATAGCCAACATACAACATATAGTCAACATACAACATATAGCCAACATATAGCCAACATACAACATATAGCCAACATACAACATATAGCCAACATATAACATATAGCCAACATACAACATATAGCCAACATACAACATATAGCCAACATACAACATATAGCCAACATACAACATATAGGCAACATATAACATATAGCCAACATATAACATATAGCCAACATACAGCATATAGCCAACATACAGCATATAGCCAACATATAACATATAGCCAACATACAGCATATAGCCAACATACTACATATAGCCAACATATAACATATAGCCAACATATAACATATAGCCAACATATAACATATAGCCAACATACAACATATAGCCAACATACAGCATATAGCCAACATACTACATATAGCCAAAATATAACATATAGCCAACATACAGCATATAGCCAACATATAACATATAGCCAACATATAACATATATCCAACATACAACATATAGCCAACATATAACACATACAACATATAGCATATAGCCAACATACTACATACGGTATAACCAACATGAAACCAGCACAATGACTCCACTTAACCCTCCATCCTTCTGTGTCCCATCCACCACCCACACAGATGTAACCAGGACTACTGGTACCTAGACTCCGATTGCTACGGTCCTATCCTGAAGAGGGACCTCTTTGCCGCGCTACTGACCCTGGCAGGACTGGTGATAGCAGCCGTGGGGGTCATGGTGGTCTATGTGCCCTGGCATAGACGACAATTACATAGGTGAGACTGACTACAGATCAACACAGCAGCTACAAATATCAGGGACAACACAAAGAGTGACATAAATGTTTACGTGCAGTAAGTGAAGCCTTCACCATCTAGTCATGAGAGAACCCTTCACCATCTAGTCATGAGAGAAGCCTTCACCATCTAGTCATGAAAGAACTCTTAAACCATCTAGTCATGAGAGAACCCTTCACCATCTAGTCATGAAAGAACTCTTAAACCATCTAGTCATGAGAGAACCCTTCACCATCTAGTCATGAGAGAAGCCTTCACCATCTAGTCATGAGAGAACCCTTCACCATCTAGTCATGAAAGAACTCTTAAACCATCTAGTCATGAGAGAACCCTTCACCATCTAGTCATGAAAGAACTCTTAAACCATCTAGTCATGAGAGAAGCCTTCACCATCTAGTCATGAGAGAACCCTTCACCATCTAGTCATGAGAGAACCCTTCACCATCTAGTCATGAGAGAACCCTTCACCATCTAGTCATGAAAGAACTCTTAAACCATCTAGTCATGAGAGAACCCTTCACCATCTAGTCATGAGAGAAGCCTTCACCATCTAGTCATGAAAGAACTCTTAAACCATCTAGTCATGAGAGAACCCTTCACCATCTAGTCATGAAAGAACTCTTAAACCATCTAGTCATGAGAGAAGCCTTCACCATCTAGTCATGAGAGAACCCTTCACCATCTAGTCATGAAAGAACTCTTAAACCATCTAGTCATGAGAGAACCCTTCACCATCTAGTCATGAAAGAACTCTTAAACCATCTAGTCATGAGAGAAGCCTTCACCATCTAGTCATGAGAGAACCCTTCACCATCTAGTCATGAGAGAACCCTTCACCATCTAGTCATGAGAGAACCCTTCACCATCTAGTCATGAGAGAACCCTTCACCATCTAGTCATGAGAGAAGCCTTCACCATCTAGTCATGAAAGAACTCTTAAACCATCTAGTCACGAGAGAACCCTTCACCATCTAGTCATGAGAGAACCCTTCACCATCTAGTCATGAGAGAACCCTTCACCATCTAGTCACGAGAGAACCCTTCACCATCTAGTCACGAGAGAAGCCTTCACCATCTAGTCACGAGAGAAGCCTTCACCATCTAGTCACGAGAGAAGCCTTCACCATCTAGTCATGAGAGAACCCTTCACCATCTAGTCACGAGAGAAGCCTTCACCATCTAGTCACGAGAGAAGCCTTCACCATCTAGTCATGAGAGAACCCTTCACCATCTAGTCACGAGAGAACCCTTCACCATCTAGTCACGAGAGAACCCTTCACCATCTAGTCACGAGAGAACCCTTCACCATCTAGTCACGAGAGAACCCTTCACCATCTAGTCACGAGAGAAGCCTTCACCATCTAGTCATGAAAGAACTCTTAAACCATCTAGTCACGAGAGAACCCTTCACCATCTAGTCATGAGAGAACCCTTCACCATCTAGTCACGAGAGAACCCTTCACCATCTAGTCATGAGAGAACCCTTCACCATCTAGTCATGAGAGAACCCTTCACCATCTAGTCACGAGAGAACTCTTAAACCATCTAGTCACGAGAGAACCCTTCACCATCTAGTCACGAGAGAACCCTTCACCATCTAGTCACGAGAGAACCCTTCACCATCTAGTCACGAGAGAACCCTTCACCATCTAGTCACGAGAGAACCCTTCACCATCTAGTCATGAGAGAAGCTAATGTGTGGATTTGTAAAGATAAAACAACAGGAGTAAGATGTTGGCACAGACAACAAGCCTGGAGGTGAAACACAAAAAATGTATTACAAAGCTATGCACTTGTATAGAATTTGGATATGATGAACTCTGACCTCCAACACATATATAACTGTGTAAGAAGTTGGAACTTTGAAACCTGGTTGAGGATGTACATTTTTTTTGTAGCAATCAATGACACTAACCAATAATTATTCTCAAAACAATGATCATACTGCGATGATCAGTAATGTAAGCTCATAAAGTAAGTTTCCTCTCTCCCCTTTTCTTTCAGGGTGAAAGACATCCATACAAAACAAGTTAACCAGTGGCTGGAGGAAGACTTTGAATGGCCCAACAGGCCAAATACAGGTGGCCACTTGGTTGGTTCAAGTAGTACAACAGTCCTAACAGGTACACTGTCTAAAACCTACTCTGCCTCACCTGTCATAGGTTATTGCTAGAATTGTGTTTTAAGGGGTACATTTATAATATGCCATTGTTATGCAGTGTTTTACTTTTATCTGACCTAGTTTTGATTCCGTGCTCTTTCATGATCCTATTCTGGATGTCCTATTTCTTACTGTTTGATATTGAACACTGTATTGCTGAAGAACAGCTTGTCAGTGAGCATTTCTCTGTACTGTTTCCACCTGCTGTATCCTGTGCACATAAAACGTAAACTTTGATTTCATTTTACTTTAAAAAGTGTGGCATAATGCTGCCCCCTTCCCGAAAAATGTATTTTAAAATAATTTTATCTGTAGAGTACCTTGGCATGTTTTAAAACATGAGTATCTTCAGAGGACCGTTTCTAAGTATCATTTTTGTTCCCGATTATACAGAGAATGAGCCTAACCCACCTTATGGTGGCCGAGTGGGCTTGCAGTACGACGCAGAGGGAGATTCCCTGTCATCCTCCAGTACAAGGCTTCCGTCTCCCTACCATGGAACACAGGCACAGGTGGGGATCTATTTTAGGTATCCTAGATGCCATCTCCTGCTGTGGTGCCTTTGAGCAAGGCACTTGACTTAACCCATGGCTCACCCTTGTTTCCGACCCCTCCGTCTCTGTGTGTGTGTGTGGGAGACGAGTGCATGTTACTTAAAGGGTTCAAAAGCAACATCAAAAAGGAAATTCCATGATCTGAAAATGACAATGGACAATCAAGTCTTCTTTTTCTTCTTCAAAAGGTGTCCAGGAGGAGGTCTGAGACCATCTGCTATGACTACAGCTCCTGGGGCGCTGATAGGGACGCCATTCAAGTCATACAGACTACTGCCACCTCATCAGGGCAGCATTTTACATTGAGTGACCCTGGCAGCCAATCAGAGGTGGGAACGGAATGTTCATCATAATGCTGTCAAATATGTATGTAATAGGTATGGGTGCCCCTCGTAAACTGTTTCAGCCTTCTGGGTGTGCACTTTCCAAGTAGATTACTACATGATTGAGGACACACAGAGGAGCTAGTGATCACTTTAGAAACCTATTCCATACTCAAATACCTGTTTTAAATATTCCCTGACAGCTCAGGATCAGCATACCGGAGATAAGGACTGACTCTGAGATCTAGTGGGAAATCCTCAAGTCTTAAACAGAACTGGACAAAGAAGAGGATAATACATTTAAAGAAGTGTTTCTCATCGACCAACGGAATAAAACAGACAGAAAAAGGATCTCTAACGGACAGTCTCCTCTTTGGGAGCGAAGCCTGAATAACAGTTGTGGGACAATGCTTTATTAACACTACACAGGATTGTCCAAAGCAGTTTGGTTTCCATGAACTCACTGATACAGGAGGACGTGAAACCCAACCTCCGATTCATTCATGGAATAATCTGCTCTCAAATCTATTACCTATCAGGATATCTAAGGAAACAACATGTTTTATATGCTGTACTTCAGTGATGCATGTTTACAATAAGTCTGAACAATGATATATGTAACTTATAATAGTTGGCCAATTAACATGGCTTGTTTTGCACTTTGGTACCACAACAAATGAATTTAACTAATGTTGTAATATCACATGTATATAATAATATGTCCTAACAATCTGTCTGTATACAGAACAGATATTGCACTGTGGTAGTTCTTATACAAACAAAACATATTTAAAATGTCTACAAAAAACTAAGTTATTTCCCAACTCATTTTTGTAAACTGAATAATGTTAAACCAATAAATAAAATTGCAAATTCTGTTAAAAAAATATGGCGTTCACACATAAATAGAACAATAAACGCAACTGATGAAATTGGCAGTCAAATGAACAATGAATGAACAATGAATGAAGGCCAGAGTGAGCCATTTCTAGTCAGTGGCGCATGCTCACGCTCTTGATCTCGTTGTTTGGCTGCATGTTCAACGTTCTTGTTCTTTGGTTGTTCGCTCATCTCGTCTTTCCCTGTGCTCAAGCTCTAATTTATGTTACTCCTACTTTGCCTTTGGTTCTAACTCCCTCGGTTGCACGTCAACGGGACTCACCCCACTACCCGTAGCACCTTTTTCATCAGTCCTCTCCGTAAAGATTTCCTCATCCACCGATCAGCGCTTTGACTACTGCTTTTGGATCGCCAGATGCCACTTTGATGTCATAATTCTTTGCGATGATGAGCAGATTTGCCTTCGTACATTTATCTATCATCTCCCATGTAGGGTTTTCCACAAATGCTTCCAACTAGCCTGTGTGATATTGCAGCTTATAAAATTATTCCACCAATCTTATAACCCATTAGGGGGGATGTCAGTGACAGCAACTCTACCACAAAAGTGTATTTTGAACACTCAAATATCTGGGCACAGCAGAGCTTCACAGTCGGAGATTAGAGCAACTATCACAGGAAACAAGATCCCGGATGAGCCCCCATTTTGTTACGTTCCCCAGCAAGAAACCAAAACGTTTCACTCAAACAGAAGGGGGAACTAACAAAGAGTCACTAACAACACCCAAAACAAAAGGGAAGGTCTCACGTGTTAACCCGCTAACGTCCAACCTCTAAATATTAATGGAAGAACAAAAACCTGTAACAGGTCAGTTATGGATGGATGTGTAGGTTCAGAACTTGTTGTTGGCATGTCATGCCCAAGTTTGCTAATCATGCCAATAAAAAAAGTATTTAATTAGTTGGCTATTTCAGTGGGTTTTGTGATAAATAAGCCATCTGATTCAATGAATGATGGAGCCGAGTTTGCCTTTTTGGCAAAAATGTAATTTAAGGTGCTCCAAAGCTTTTTACTATCATTCTTTATAAAATGTATCTTTGTTTTATAGTATAGTTTATTCTATATATTCAGTTTAGTCAGATGTATTTCTCAATTTGCAGTAAGTTTGCCAATCGGCAGTGCAGCCAGACTTATCTGCCATTCTTTTTGCCTCATCCCTCTCAACCATACAATTATTCATCAATCCACGGGGATTTAACAGGTTTTACAGTCATTTTCTTGTTGGGTGCATACCTATAAGTAACTGGAAACAGCAATTTCATAAATGTGTCAAGTGCAGCATCTGGTTCCTCCTCATTACACACCCCAGACCAACAAATATTCTTTACATCTTTAACATAGGAATCACTATAAAACGTATTATATGAGCTCTTATACACTATACTAGGCCTTTGGAACTTTGCTTTTCCCAGATATGGCTACTATATTATGATGACTCCATCTGATACATTTGGACACTGCTTTAGAGCAGATGTCTGCAACAATAGTAAAGATGTAATCAATACATGTGGATGATTTCATTCCTGTGCTGTTTGTTAATACCCTGGTAGCTTGACTGAACCAGGTTTGAGGCACTGGTTAGAGTTTGAAGCTTTTTCTTGATTGGCAGCTTGATGAAAGCCAGGCAATATTTAGATCACTCAGAAAAAATACCTCTCTGTTGATGTCACATACACTATATATACAAAAGTATGTTGGCACCCCTTCAAATGAGTGGATTTGGCTATTTCAGCCACACCCGTTGCTTACAGGTATATAAAAATCAAGCACACATCCATGCAATCTCCATAGACAAACATTGTCAGTAGAATGGCCTTACTGAAGAGCTTAGGGACTGTAAACATGGCACCGTCATAGGATGCCTCAATCCCAACTAGTCAGTTCAACACATTTCTGCCCTGCTATAGAGCTGCCCCGGTCAAACTAGAGGCAAAATAAACACACCTATTTAGGCGAGGTGCTGGCTAGCGGAGTAGAACACTTGAAAAATTAAAGGAGAGCCGCACACTCTAGAAGCTCAGATGCAATAATTTAATAACCTAATAACCAACGTTTCGACAGACAAGCTGTCTTCATCAGGGTATAATGACAAACTCTGCGGGGTGACTAGTTTATATAGTGTCAAAGGACACACAGGTGTCTGTAATCATGGCCGGGTGTGGCCTGATATCATTGGTTAATTCTCAGATATAAGAACATAGAAAAACATGAATGGATATCATACGATCATAGATACAATTTGGCTACATAGGCCTACAAACATTAACAATAAATAGAAAAATCACAAGAATGGCTTCAGATCAAAGTCTGCGTTAAGACCGAACAGAGCAAGGGTCTTTAAATTAAAGATCCAGGCAGCCTCTCGAGCTGCCCCGGTCAACTGAAACGTCCAGGAGCATCAATGGCTCAGCTGCGAAGTGGTAGGTCACACAAGCTCACAGAACGGGACCACTGAGTGCTAAAGCGCATAAACATTGTCTGTCCTTGGTTGCAACACTCACTACTGAGTTCCACACTGCTTCTGGAAGCAAGGTCAGCACAAGAACTGTTAGTTCGTCGGGAGCTTCATGAAACGGGTTTCCATTGCCGAGCAGCCGCACGCACACAAGTCTACGATCACCATGCTCAATGCCAAGCGTTGGCTGGAGTGTTGTAAAGCTCGCCGCCATTGGACTCCGGAGCAGTAGAAACGCGTTCTCTGGAGTGATAAATCATGCATCACAAAATGGCAGTCCGATGGATGAATCTGCGTTTGGCAGATGCCAGGAGAACGCTACCTGCCCCAATGCATAGTGTCAACTGTAACGTTTGGTGGAGGAGGA
Organism: Salvelinus fontinalis; assembly: GCF_029448725.1. NCBI lineage: Eukaryota > Metazoa > Chordata > Actinopteri > Salmoniformes > Salmonidae > Salvelinus > Salvelinus fontinalis. Next base: position 23,594,694 of record NC_074700.1, on the reverse strand, counting down.
ACAATGTTCTGGGGTTGTTTTTCATGGTTCGGCCTAGGTCCCTTAGTTCCAGTGAAGGGAAATCATAAAGCTGCAGCATACCTTGACATTCTAGACCAAGCCTGGGCAACTCTCGTCCTCGGGGGCCTGATTGGTGTCACACTTTTGTCCCAGCCTCAGCTAACACACCTGACTTCAATGATCAACTAATCATGATCTTCAGTTAAAAATGCATTAGTTTAAATCAGGTGTGTTTGCTAGGGATTGAGGAAAAGTGTGACACCAATCAGGCCCCTGAATAATGGAATTGCCTAGGCCTGTTCTAGACGATACTGTGTTTCCGACTTTGTGGCAAGAGCATGGGGAAGGCCCTTTCCTGTTTCAGCATGATAATGCCACTGTGCACAAAGCGAGGTCCATACAGAAATGGTTTGTCGAGATCGGTGTGGAATAACTTGACTGGCCTGCACACAGCCCTGACCTCAACCTCATTGAACACCCTTTGGGATGAATTGGAACGCCGACTGCGAGCCAGGCCTAATGGCCCAACATCAGTGCCCCGACATCACAAATGCTCTTGTGGCTGAATGGAAGCCAGTCCCCGCAGCAATGTTCCAACATCTAGTGGAAAGTCTTCCCAGAAGAGTGGAGGCTGTTATAGCAGCAAAGGGGGGACCAACTCCATATTAATGCCCATGATTTTGGAATGAGATGTTCGACCAACAGGTGTACACATACATGTAGTGTAGATTTTCAAGCATTTCACACATATTATCTAGATACTTTCTGTTAGCACTTGGTGGTTTATAGCAGACTGTAGGTGAGACATGTGAACCTCTATCCATGTTACTTCAACAGCATTTGACAAGAGATCCTCGCTAAGTTTTACAGGAATATGACTGAACATCAATGGCAACACCTCCACCATTGGCATTCCTGTATCTTCTGATGATATTGAAAACATGTATTGCTACCACTGTATCATCAAAGGTATTATCTAAGTGAGTTTCAGAGATAGTCAGTATATGAGTGATGTCTGTTACTAGCAAGTTATCGATTTCATGAACCTTCTTTCTTAGGCTACATAGTGTATGTTAATGTGGGCTTTACTGGGAGGCTTATCAGAGGTAGACATGACAATATGTTTGAGCCGATAGTGCAGGGTAAGCTGCACACAGTGGACTTCCTACTACGGCAAACTGCCTCAGTGCTAAGTATAACTCAGGTTCATAGGCGGATGATTACTGCTTAATCCCCCGTTCCTGCAGGAGGCTTTTTGCCTTTTGGTAGGCCGGCATTGTAAATAAGAATTTGTTCTTAACTGACTTGCCTAGTTAAGCAGAAGTCAAATAAATAAATAAAATACGATAGTTGTATGACTGACAGGCATTCAGGGGAGTTGGAGGGACATACATTAGGTTACTTACTGCCAACAACCCTGGGACAATGTACATTTTCAGCAGCACTACGACAACTCTGTGACACAATGGTAGGGATTATCTGAGCAGTGCTTGGGTCACTGATAAGTCATTGTCTCAACGTAGCTGTGAAATGCGCATAACGGATCCAGAATGTTTGCAGGGCATCATGTGAAAATGTGAATCACATGTGAAAGGATGTGTGAACAAATGTGAAAATCCACGTGTGAAATATCCGCACCTGCGAACTTGTTCCAAAACCACATAATTTCACATGTGAAAGGTTGTGATCACATGAAAATCCACTTGTGAGATGTGAAACTTAATGTGAAATATCATCACATGTGAAGTGTTCTAAAGCCACATGATTTCACATGTGCAATCTGTGAGAATTTCACATGTAAAGACATTGTGATGTGTTTGTTTTTGTAAGGGGGGTGGCCAGTTTGCTGTTTTTTTATCGCAGAATATATCTTTAAATGTGTACATTAAATTATTATTTCATTTTTATTACCGTCACAAGAGAACAGCAAACACTAGGGATAGGTCCTGATCAAACATTGCAGAACATGCTCAAATGTGACCATGGCAGTTGGTTAGTTGAAGATAGTAGCATGATGCATCTAGTTACCAGCAAAATCAATGTCATATAGCCCTCACTGACCCCTCCATCATAATCAGTTACTTATGCAACAGGAGTTGGAATTCTAATAGGTTATCAATCAACTCTGTGGGGTAAGAGTCTGAAATATGTTCAATGTTCAAACCTATCCATCGATATGATATCTACAGCAAGTGGATACTGAGGATAGTGTTAATGGGATAATGATGGTGAAATGCTATATCTTTGATTGAGCAAAATATACAATATCTCTATCTTGTGTACTTGTACACTACAGATGGATTCCGCAGTTTGTATTGGTTTGATCCTTCTGTTGCAAGAAGAAATTAAGTCAATCATTGTCAGTAGGATAAAAAAAATACATCATATTTATTGCAGCCCCTGGAATGTTAAAAAATATTATTTGCGTTGATATTTACAATCCTTTGTCATCTTTTTACAATGGGAGTGCCATCACACCTATGATCTCTTATCTCTGACTGTGATGCCTTTGCCTTCATTACAGTGCCCTCGTGAACTTACACAACGGCTATAATAAATATTCTAGAGCTCATAGAGAGCTGATAGCTAAGTACATTAATGATCTGCCTTCTGTCTGTACTGGGTCTGAAATTCAAATGTATGCAGATGATACAGTGATATATGTGCATGTAAAGAGCAAACAACAAGCTGCACAAGAACTCACTACTGTAATGGTCCAGGTTACAAAGTGGCACAGTGACTCGTGTTTGCATCTCAATGTGAAAAAAACTGTTTGCATGTTCTTCACAAAGAGGGCAACAGATGCTACTGAGCCAGATGTCTATTTGTCAGGGGAGAAGCTCCAGGTGGTATCTGATTTTAAGTACCTTGGCATCATACTTGATTCCAACCTCTCTTTTAAAAAGCATGTTAAAAAGGTAATTCAGATAAACAAATTCAACCTAGCTAATTTCCGATTTATACGAAATTGTTTGACTACAGAGGTACCAAAACTGTACTTCAAATCTATGATACTCCCCCACTTAACATACTGCTTGACTAGTTTGGCCCAAGCTTGCTGTACAACATTAAAACCCATTCAGTCTGTCTACAAACAGGCTCTCAAAGTGCTTGATAGGAAGCCCAATAGCCATCATCACTGTTACATCCTCAGAAAGCATGAGCTCCTGAGTTGGGAAAATCTTGTGCAATACACCGACGCTTGTCTTGTATTCAAGATCCTAAATGACCTGACCTCCACTCAGTATTTTTGTTAAACAGAAAGCCCAAACATATGGCAGCAGATCCACAAGGTCTGCCATGAGAGGTGACTGTATAGTTCCCTTAAGGAAAAGCACCTTTAGTCAATCTGCTTTCTCTGTGAGAGCTTCCCATGGCTGGAATACACTGCCATCAGACACACACAACTGCACCACATATCACACTTTCACAAAATGCATGAAGACATGGCTAAAGTTCAATCAGATTTGCAAACATAATCCCTAGCTGTGTATTGCCGCTTTCCATGTTGTCTGTTGTCTGTAGCTTGTGAGGTGTGGAAACACTTTGTTGTTTATTTTTATTTTGTCTTGCTGCTTTTTGTTCTATGTTGCTCTGTCTGTATGCTATGTCTTGCTTGTCCTATGTTGCTCTGCATGTGCTCACTGCTCAATGATTGTCTATATTGTAATTGTTTTTAATAACCTGCCCAGGGACTGCGTTTGAAAATTAGCCGGCTGGCTAAAACCGTCACTTTTACTGAAACGTTGATTAATGTGCACTATTCCTGTAAAAAATAAAATAAACTCAACTCAAGTGGCTGAACATTGAAACACGTAACAGCCTGTTTGACCCGGACAACCTCCCTGTAGTCACTTTGTCATTGAATATAAAGTATCATATGTGTCTCAGGTCTTGTTGAACATCATTTAACCCCTTACCATTACCTATACTCCCTGTCTACCATTTGTCTTATTGCACAGAGTTGGAAAACATTTAAAACACGTTTTCACTAGATATTGATTACAAGCATCAACTGATAAATACATTACTACATACATTACAATACATACATGCATTAATTACAAAGACATACAAATGTAATTGTATCATAAATACCTATTAAAATAATCATAAGTACAGTATATATATTATACAGTATATTTTATAGAGCATACATATATTAAACAGTGTATATATATATATATATATATATATATATATATTATATTGCTGACTATAATTTCTCCAGCAGTCAAATGCATTTTATAACCACACCTATGATAACAGAATATTCCATGCAACTTGATTAGCCTAACCATTAAGTACGGGATTTTGCAGCAATCAATAAGAGAGAGCTTAGTTGTATATCCATTAAGTATGGGATTTTGCATCGATCAATAAGAGAGAACTTAGTTGTATAACCATTAAGTACGGGGTCTGACAGCGATCAATAAGAGAGAACTTAGTTGTATATCCATTAAGTATGGGATTTTGCAGCGATCAATAAGAGAGAACTTAGTTGTATATCCATTGCATGTGCATTGCTGATGACTAATACTAACTTAAGTTACCAACTGTTAAATGCAGTTTAAAATCACATCTACCATTCAGAAAACATAATACTAAACATTTGAATCGGGTCTTACCTATAAGAGCCATCAATATTAGAAAACTCCATAGTATATCCATAGCATGGTCTCCCAGGAAACCCATGATTGCTAAGGAGCAACCATTCTGTTTAACATTTGTACATGGTGAGAATTTGAAAAATATTAAAGCTGTTAAATGAGTACGTTATTGTTATAGAATTACTTTTATTATGCATTTTATGTAATGAAAATAGATGAATGAAATTAATATTAAAACTCATTTGCTGGTATGGATAGCACATTTGACTCTTAAAACTGAAAAGAAAATCTTGAATAATCTTTGAAATATCTCACCTGGAATTTAGGTTTGGTTTAGTGCTGATCTAGGAACAGGTTTTCCTTTCAGATCATAAGGAACAAGATATGGGGGACCTGATCCTAAATCAGCACCCGTACTCTGAGACAATTTGTGAATACAGGCCCTGGAGTGTGTTTTACATGGCATTTCGTTTTCAGAATGTTTTTACATTGAAATAATAAGAATACAGTTCTAATACAGCATTTTATTTAATGTAACTCACGGACACTACAAGATGTGTAAATACGTCCATTTTCAGTGCATTTGTGAGGTAAAATATAGTATACAACATATTGCAACACTGCAATGATGCTCAAAACCAAACGTATTGAACTTCCGAAAAACACACTCAAATATATGCACGGTATTTATTGTGAATGCGAAGAGTATCTGTGAGTGAACTGGCAAATTATGGAAACGTTTATATGACCTGAGAATTTGTGAAAAACTTGCAAAGTGAATAGTCAAATTGCAGTAATTCCAATTTATAGTCAAACTATAGGCAAACATATAGCAGTCATTAAAGTAAGCCTTGTCCGAGCCAGAACAACCCATAGGGCAAGAACCTCTGTTTCTGTAGTAGGACAGTGGACTTGTAGACAATCTTAAGACAGTTGTGCTACAAGTCATCTAATGCTATGAGCAAATGTTAAAAAGTAATTTTTAAAATGACGATAAGAGTAATTCCGTCTTATCAGAGAGAACTTAGTTGTATAGAGAACTTAGTTGTATATCCATAAAAGTCTACCGAATTACTTTCAATTACTGTCAATAAGTAATTTTTATAGCGACGACAAAAGTAATTCGGTAGGATTTCGCTGTTAGGAGAACGGGAGTGGCATTTACATGGAACTCTAGACTTCTAGAGTTTTGTTTCAGCAGCTTTCATAGCCATATAACCTTGTATGTTGCAACATACTTTGAAACGGCAATAAAATTAACCAGTGGAAAAATGTCAAAGGAGTTCAGCTAACTGCTCAGTGCTCATTAATCCTTTGACATGATCTGAGATGGAAAATGTATGTAATTATATTATCAAATCAAATGTTTTTTGTCACATGCCCTTAACCAACAATGCAGTTGAAGTCGGAAGTTTACATACACCTTAGGCAAATTCATTTTAACTCAGTTTTTCACAATTCCTGACATTTAATCCTAGTAAAAATTACCTGTCTTAGGTCAGTTAGGATCACCACTTTATTTTAAGAATGTGAAATGTCAGACTAATAGTAGAGAGAATGATTTATTTCAGCTTGAATTTCTTTCATCACATCAGAAGTGGGTCAGAAGTTTACATACACTCAATTAGTATTTGGTAGCATTGCCTTTAAATGATTTAACTTGGGTCAAACGTTTCGGGTAGCCTTCCACAAGCTTCCCACAATAAGTTGGGGGAATTTTGGCCCATTCCTCCTGACAGAGCTGGTGTAACTGAGTCAGGTTTGTAGGCCTCCTTGCTCGCACAAGCTTTTTCAGTTCTGCCCCAAAAAATTCTATAAGATTGAGGTCAGGGCTTTGTGATGGCCACTCCAATACCTTCACTTTGTTGTCCTTAAGCCATTTTGCTACAACTTTGGAAGTAGGCTTGGGGTCATTGTCCATTTGGAAGATCTATTTGCGACCAAGCTTTAACTTCCTGACTGATGTCTTGAGATGTTGCTTCAATATATCCACAAAATGTTCCTCCCTCATGATGCCATCTATTTTGTGAAGTGCACCAGTCCCTCCTGCAGCAAAGCACCCCCACAACATGATGCTGCCACCCCCGTGCTTCACGGTTGGGATGTTGTTCTTCAGCTTGCAAGCGTCCCCCTTTTTCCTCCAAACATAACCATAGTCATTATGGCCAAACAGTTCTATTTTCAGACCAGAGGACATGTCTCCAAAAAGTATGATCTTTGTCCCCATGTGCAGTTGCAAACCGTAGCCTGGCTTTTTTATGGCGGTTTTGGAGCAGTGGCTTCTTCCTTGCTGAGTGGCCTTTCAGGTTATGTCGATATAGGACTCGTTTTACTGTGGATATAGATAATTTTGTACCCGTTTCCTCCAGCATCTTCACAGGGTCCTTTGCTGTTGTTCTGGGATTGATTTGCACTTTTCGCACCAAAGTACGTTCATCTCTAGGAGACAGAATGCGTCTCCTTCCTGAGCGGTATGACGGCTGCATGGTCCCATGGTGTTTATACTTGCGTACTATTGTTTGTACTGATGAATGTGGCACCTTCAGGTGTTTGGAAATTGTTCCCAAGGATGAACCAGACTTGTGGAGGTCTTCAATTTTATTCTGATGTCTTGGCTGATTTGTTTTGATTTTCCCATGTCAAGCAAAGAGGCACGGAGTTTGAAGGTAGGCCTTTAAATACATCCACAGGTACACCTCCAATTGACTCAAATTTGTGAATTAGCCTATCAGAAGCTTCTAAAGCCATGACATAATTTTCTGGAATTTTCCAAGCTGTTTAAAGGCACAGTCAACTTAGTGTATGTAAACTTCTGACCCACTGGAATTGTGATACAGTGAATTATAAGTGAAATAAACAATTGTTGGAAAAATTACTTGTGTCATGCACAAAGTAGATGTCCTAACCGACTTTTTTGCATAATGCGTTTGCACATAGAGCCGGGAGTAAAATGTAGGCAATAAACATTTCAGAACAACTACTAGTCGAATAAGAAATGGGAGAGATGGCGAATTTTGTCAAAGAGATGCATTTATAGTTTAAAACACTTGAAACAAATAGCCAAACCGAAAACTGCAGACATTACTAGTGCCTACCCCGCTATCAAACCGACATACAAAAATCAAATGAAAGGCAGGCAGCCCAACGTAATCAGAAATCTCAACTAGCAAGCAAATCGCAGCAATGAATAATTGAGTGCGTGCGCGTTCAAGCAAGTCCGGGGTGGGGGAGAATTCTGGTAGGAGGAGCTTTTCAGCACAACACCGGCAACGGCTAGGAAAGTAGCTAAAGTACCTAGTATCAGGGTCACAGTAAGCACACTCATACACCGCATGAAGCAACAGTGCACCCATCAGTACTTTTATTTTTTTTTAATCGTATTTTTCATAAGTGAAAATGTAAAATGATTTGTGAAATACGACTCAGACTCATTCTCTGGCTTCAAAACACAAGTGCAAACTCTCGCAGTATAATGTACGGTAGTTGTAGTTGCGTGGTAAGAAACTGAAGAAATAAACACAGCTTAAACAAAAACGTCTAACCACAGACAGAAGGGGAAACCCATGCACATCACAGGGGCTATAAAAGCCAGTTTAGAAAGTTTTCTCACTAGAAGGAGTGCAAGGGCGAATGGAGTTTGTGCACACGCGTACTTCCCAAGAGGCGTTCCCTAATAGAAATATGCAAATACATGCTACAACTTGCCAATAGCATCTCGCTATCTCGGGCTTGGCTTTGCCCATCTGCTTCCTGGTTCTGCCCAGTATGCTTCATGTTCTTCTACTGTATACAACACAGATGAACTATCTTGGCTTAGTTATAAATATATTTTGTCTAACCTATAGCGGAGCGATTTCGACACACCCACTTGCCATATTGAGCTGTAGCTACCCTTCTCAGAAAAGTGGCCAAAGGTCTTTTTCCTATTTTGGAAAAATTACACCCTTCACACACATATACAAATTATCCAGCACTCTAGCCACATCGTTACTTCGGCGAGTTAGCTACTAAAGTATATCCTCTATGAAAGGATACATGGAATAACGACAGAATGCAGAGGCAACTCGTTGTCTGTAGCACGAAAGACCAGAGCTAGTTAAAACTATTTGTCCCTCCGTTTATAGGTAGTTATCTACGTGCCAACGTACAAATAACGTGTCTCACATAGCTATAGCTAGCTAATATGGTTCGTAGATATCTTTAAATGTCTAAATGTTGCACTTTCTCCGGGCAGAAGTGAATTATGTTTCTGTGCCTAGCGTTGACAACACATTTAAATGTACTGCTTAAGAATCAATACACCACGGAGTACCGCAGGTTTAAAAAGTCTGGACAATGCACCACTGGAGAAACACGTTCTACATTTTGTATTGAAGTGCGTGACGTATGCACATTAAATATAATTGATTATGTAGTAACTATATAAGTATTTTTTCAAAATTTATAACAAAAAAAATCACCTGGCAGCGGCGGGATTCGAACCCGCGCCTCCGAAGAGACTGGAGCCTTAATCCAGCGCCTTAGACCGCTCGGCCACGCTACCGATAGGAGATATGTGATGTGTTAGGGCTTTTAACTTAGCCAAAGAGGGGAATATATTTCTACTTAATGGTTTATTTGATGGAAAAGTTTTAATTCGTCTGACTATCACTTCAAAATCAGTAGACTTGTCGCACTAGTTATCTCCCAATGGTACTGAAAACGTGTGTTTATTCAGAACGCAGACACACCAACCCTGTACACTACCGCCCTCTACTGGTTGAAGAGGCAGTGCAATAACTATCACGCACCAATCGGGCAAGGTCAACTTTTTATTTTGTATTTATTTTTATTTAACCTTTATTTAAAAAGGCATGTCAGTTAAGAACAAATTATTATTTACAATGACGGCCTATCAAAAGGCCTCCTACGGGGACGGGGGCTGGGATTAAAAATAAAATAAGAAACAAAGCCACATCATGAAAAGAGAGACACCACAACACTAAAAGAGAGACACCACGACACTAAAAGATAGACACCACAACACTAAAAGAGAGGCTTAAGACAACAACATAGCATGGCAGCAACACATGAAAACCCAGCATGGCAGCAACACAGCATTACAACAGCATGGTAGCAACACAACATGGCAGAAGCACAACATTGTAGCAGATCAAAACATGGTACTAACATTATTGGGCACAGACAACAGCACCAAGGGCAAGAAGGTAGAGACAACAATAAATCACATGAAGCAGCCACAACTGTCAGTAAGAGTGTCCATGATTGAGTCTTTGAATGAAGAGATTGAGATAAAACTGTCTAGTTTGAGTGTTGGTTGCAGCTCGTTCCAGTCACTAGCTGCAGCGAACTGAAAAGAGGAGCGACCCAGGGATGTGTGTGCTTTGGGAACCTTTAACAGAATGTGACTGGCAGAACGGGTGTTGTATGTGGAGGATGAGGCCTGCAGTAGGTATCTCAGATAGGGGGGAGTGAGGCCTAAGAGGATTTTATAAATAAGCATCAACCAGTGGGTCTTGCGACGGGTATGCAGAGATGACCAGTTTACAGAGTAGTTTAGAGTGCAGAGATGTGTCCTATAAGGAGCATTGTTGGCAAATCTGATGGCCCGAATGGTAAAGAACATCTAGCCGCTCGACAGAACCGTTACCTGCCGATCTATAAATGATGATGAAACTTGATGATGTCTAAGTGTTATCTCGTTGTGCCTAAACGAAACAATGTGAACTAACAACACAACAACCTTAAATTAGGAAAACTAGATATTTCTGCAGCCAGAACAGCTTGTTAATATGATACATACTGATGCAGTAGTTATTAATAATCAAGTAATCACGTAACATTATTTGTGACTCAATAACCTTGTAGGATAAACGTAACGCTTTATCCTCAGCCTGAGCATAAGATAGTGCACAATGAGGATTTACACTGGCATTTTACCCATCTACACGAACTGTCACCCGTGTCTCACTGGGCCATGGCTCTGGCGGACCTGCTCTGATTTGGGGGCAAGCCCAGGCTTACCTTCTCACAAAACGACAGTCTTGAATGATGCAGAGGTTGTTGATTCTGCTCGCCCAAGTCTTTAGTGTCACACTCCTGATGGAAAGACAATGACACAAGAACTTACGTTAACATAAAACACTGGCGACACTGTTGTAAGTAGATGGAAAAGCACCACTAAATCAATCCATAACCCAGTGGTCACCGACTCTGGCCCAGGACTAGAGGGTGTGGGTCTATGTTGTAGTTCCAGACACATTTTAACAGAACAGACTACACTTGCGCTATTAAGGCTGGGCTAGAGTAAAACCCTGCACTCCCTAGTTTACCATAGATCAGGGGTAACTATAACCACTGCTATATCCCTCTGATAAAAGCATCATCTCTATCTGTCACAAGGTGTCATGAAAACCCAATGATCTGATCATGTAGACTGTGGCTGTGAATGATCATTACCCCATTTACATCAAAATGTCCCTTTAATCTACTTCATCCACACGTTCAGGCATAACCTAGAATGTGTTGTCTGACTAGAACATGTTGTAATCTGGGGACAGCGGAAACCCGATGACTTCCCCAAATCTCTGAAGATCAAAGAGATTACCGGCCGGACTCCCAAATGGCACCCTATTCACTATATAGGCCACTAGTGCATTATTGACTAGAACCCTATGGCCCCTGTTAAAGCAGTGTGCACTATAAAAGGGCAAATGGGTAATGCTGCCGGGGATAACTGCTGCATTCATATGACACCCCTCCCTCACGATAACTGCTGCATTCATATGACACCCCTCCCTCACGATAACTGCTGCATTCATATGACACCCCTCCCTCACGATAACTGCTGCATTCATATGACACCCCTCCCTAACGATAACTGCTGCATTCATATGACACCCCTCCCTAACGATAACTGCTACATTCATATGACACCCCTCCCTAACGATAACTGCTGCATTCATATGACACCCCTCCCTCACGATAACTGCTGCATTCATATGACACCCCTCCCTCACGATAACTGCTACATTCATATGACACCCCTCCCTAACGATAACTGCTACATTCATATGACACCCCTCCCTCACGATAACTGCTACATTCATATGACACCCCTCCCTCACGATAACTGCTGTTATTCCCACTACTTCCAAGACGAGTCGCTCTGATCCGCTGATACGAGACCCGAGTCATCCAACCATCCCACATCCAGCTGCCATGCTGGCATTCTGACAAAAAAACACATTGCGTTCTCAAAACGATTTTGAGGTACATTGATCTAATAATTTGTCATTTAGAAAATATATATATCACAGGTGGTTGGTGGCACCTTAATTGGGGGGGGGGGGGGGGGGGGGGGGCAGGCTCATGGTAATGGCTGGAGCGGAATAGGTGGAATGGTATCAAATACATCAAACACATGGTTTCCATGGTTTCCATGTGTGTGATGCCATTCTATTGACACCTTTCAAGCCATTATTATGAGCCGTCCTCCCCTCAGCAGCCTCCACTGAACTATATATATATATATATATATATATATATATATATATATATATATATATATATAATCAATTGAACTTAGATGTATAAACGTTGTTATTTAAAGCAGTAGGGGAGCCTAAAGATAAATGATCCACTTGGTTAGAGAACAATATTTTGATCTGTTTTTGATTCAAGTAGTAACCCCAACCCCCCCCCCCCCCCCCCCCCCCCCCCCTAATGGGGCAAACTGCCCTCAGGGCAATCAATGATACTTATTATTAGCATTTTCCAAATGATCTATAAGTAACTTCTTTGAGTTACACAATAGATGTTGAGATACTTTAGGATGATTTGGATAGGAAGGGCGAGAATAAAAGAGTACATCAAAACCTCATCATAGTGAGTATTTTAATATTGTGCAAGTAATTTTGTTCCGATATTTGATTTATTTTATTGAAATAAGATACCTAGACTTGAGCTTTTAAGGTTCAATGACTCTGAAATTCGAAAATAAAACATATAAAATTGGTTTTTAACAAACTAATCTTCAGGGAGCATTTTACCCCATAGAGTGGGTCGTTTTGCCCACGACAAAACACCCCCTTTCTTAAGTTTATGTTTTTATTGAATAATAAAAAATAAATAATAGATGAATTCTTTTTTCCCTTCAACATGTGTTTGCTTAAGGATAGCCAGTGTACACATACTGTATCTAAATCTTACCAAACGTTGCCTTTTTTATGCCATAGACATTCCCTTAAGTCAGGCGTTACCCTATGACATAACATAAGCATTCTGCCATCACGAATCCACTGTTCATCCATATGATATGACAAAGAAAGATCATAGCCTTTCCTAACTTTGGGATCCATCATTTAATGCATATGATTACATTAATTACAAAGCAATTAGTATTAAATTAGGGTATGCATGCCATTTCTATTCTATTCCATACTGTGTAGTAAACATGAACTACAAATTAATTTATACTACTGTATAGCCTAATCATTTTTTCTTTTTAATTGTGTTCGATATTAAATGTTCATATTGTCATGTTTCTAGGCCTACATTAGCAATGTATTCAATTCAGATTGCGAGAGAGAGCGAGAGAGAGAGAGAGACAGAGACAGAGAGAGACAGAGAGAGAGAGAGAGAGAGAGAGAGAGAGAGAGAGAGAGAGCGAGAGAGAGACAGAGAGAGAGAGAGAGAGAGAGAGAGCGAGAGAGAGCGAGAGAGAGAGACAGAGAGAGAGACTGATAGAAAACTGAGGAAAACATTGACTAGGTACAGACTCAGTGAGCACCGTCTGGCTATAGAGACCGGTCGTCACAGACAAACCTGGCTGCCCAGAGAGGACAGGCTGTGCTCACTCTGCCCTAGAGGAGAGGTAGAGACAGAGGTGCATTTCCTACTACACTGTGACAAATACTCAGACCTAAGAGCATATTTCTTTCCCAAAATTATAACTCAATACAAAGAATTTGAAACTATAAAAGATGAAGAAAAAATCAAATATTTATTGGGTGAAAAGCCAAAATGTGCAGCCAAATATGTGTCCTCCTGCCACAACCTGAGGGACAGCCAGTGAAAAATGCAAAGTAATGTTGATAATATTTCCCATTTAGCTTAGTTTTGTTTTGTCTTTCATACCAGGTCATATGTCCTCTCAAGTCATATTGACACTGGTCTACTACTGTTGCTTTAATTTATTGTTGTTCTGATTAATATTGTTGTTGTAGTTGTTGTTAATGGTAATCCCATGTCCACTACTACTGTTATTATTGCTGTTGGTCCCACCATTTATTTATATATAAATATATATATATTTTGTATATATATACATATATATTTGATTTTTATTTTTCGATATGTATACTTTGACAATCTAAGTAATAACGAACTTGCCATGTCAATAAAGTCAATTGAATTGAATTGAATTGAATTCACAGAGAGAGAGAGAGAGAGCGAGCGAGAGAGAGAGACAGAGAGACAGAGAGAGAGAGAGAGAGAGAGAGAGAGAGAGAGAGAGAGAGAGAGAGAGAGAGAGAGAGGGCTATACTGGAGATGATGGTGTGAGGTTAGACAGGATAGCCTAGCCTAGCCTACTACGAGGGGGAGAGGGTTTGTAGGAGGGGCTTAAACTTATACATCTCTTATATTGAAAGTTCGAGCCAGTGGCTGGGATAATTTTTATTTTATCCTGAAACTGAACAGTAGCCGCTGTAACCATCCACCTCTCGCACCTGGCAATACACCTGCCTGTTGTTACCGTCAACACCCGCACGAGACCTCCGGGCTTCACTAACGGTAAGAGGGGGAATAAATCCACCGGCCGGCAGCGCTAGATATTTGGAGCACGTTGTCGGCTGTGAACATAGTCTAGCCTATCGATCACTTACGATAACGGTATCCATCTATGATCGATCATTATGATTTCGTAATATTTTTTAAACAATATTCTAACGAATATTTTTTTTCTCACTTCTAAATACTGTTTTCATAGAGGCAATGTAGCCTATAGCCACCGTGTGGTCGGGTTTTCTGCATAACCTTCAGTTTTTGTACCAAGCCTATTCTCATATTAGGAACCGATTGTCCCACCATCCTATTCTTATCCGCCATTTTGTGTCCAATTTAAGGAATTTATCAGACTGAGTAACGGGATGGTACAGCCAACACAATGATTCGATGGATAGTCTAAGGAAACGGGTTCATACTCCACATTTGTAGCCTAATGTAGGTTTGATATTCTACTGTATAGCATTATGGCATTGTGTGTCTGTCTGTGTTCTAGGCCTATATGCAATGCGTAGGGATGAGTGATGCCGGTAGCCCATATGATTAAATATTGATATGATCAAAGATTCATCCAATCACCGTTGAGGATGCAATCCTGTACCTGACAGCGCCTCAGACTAATTTAATAAATGCATAGTCTGAAACGAAAAAGAAAACACACATATGTTTATCAGATATCACCTTGCGGCATCACTTTTGTGATATTTGTTTCTTATATCCAATGATAGCTATGCAGTCAATGTGGAACGCCGAAAGCCCCGGCAAAAGCAGTCCCACACGGACAGATGGGTGCGGGCGGAATCGGGGGATATAAGGGGGCAGAGTTGCCAAGTTATGATGAATAATTCCTTTATCCACAACATTGATTCGGAGTATTCCTTAAATTTCGGGTGCGTACATGTGTTCTATGAAAACGTATGTGCGCAATGCCATGGCAGCGGTAAGGGAGCCTCTGAGCGGTACGCCCGCCTCCAGTGTGTCTGCATACAGCATGTGCTTGGTTAGAAGAGTCGTGACAACTACAATTGTGAGGTTCTCTATACGCTGGTGCACGTGTGGTGCCATTTACGTAGGTCCCTAGGTAGGCCTATAAACTTAGGCTATTTCTCAGAAATGACCTATAACAGCAATTCCTCTAATTCTAGGTATAAGTTTACCTTCAATTGTAAAGAAAATGTATAGGCGCACATTTTATGCATGCATTATGGACAATGGTTATTTTCTAGCCTATGGCGGGTTTTATTTCTCCACATTCCATTGGGGTTGAGATACTCGGTCAAGGGCAGCACGAGGAGGTGAGTGCTGGAGACGGAGTGAGACTTATTCTTCTATCCAACCTGCCCATACAGTGCGCATGCTGTGCGCCAAAGAGCGCGTGTGCGTGCGCTCGCGTGTCTGCTCCTTCCCTGCTTTGTGATCTGATTCCACTTGGCAGTTTGGAATTCGGGAATGAAAGAGGGGAGACGTGACTGTGTACTCATGATTAGACGCATCAAGGGACAGTTGGAAGATGAGAGCAGATTCGGAGCATCAACTGCCCAACATTTTATAGATAGACACGTTTCTCTTTCATCCCACTCTGTCGCTGTTGTTCATCCTCTCGCTCTCTCTCGACCTCTCTCCCTTTACTCTTATGCATTCTCTCACTCTTTCGCTCTCTCTATCTCCCCTCTCTCTCTCTCTATCTCGCCTCATCTCACTCTCTATCTCCCCCTCTCTCTATCTCCACATCTTTCTCTATTTCCAACCCCTCTCTCTCTCTCTATCTCCCCCCTCTCTCTCGCTCTCTATCTCCTCCCCTCTCTCTATCTCCCACCATCTCTCCCTCTATGCCCCCCTCTCTCTCTCTATCTCCTGCCTCTCTCTCTTTCACTCTCGTTCTGTTTCTATCTCTCTTTTTCTCTCACTTTTATTGTATATATCTATCTATCTGTCTCTCCTGTATGTCTTTCTCTCTCCTCCAATGCTGTGTCAGTCAGACAAATGTATTAACACCTTGTAGCATCCTCCATCCTTCCATCCCTCTGCACCTTGCACATTTACAACTTTCTAGCAAGTCTCTTCTGTGCTAGCATCCTTCCATCTATGAAAATCGTCTATGAAAATATAGCAAAGCAGCTTTTAACAGAGGCTCCGTAACAAGTAGCCTGATAGACTCAGAGTAAGTAAGCTGTTTGGGACATTAGCCTAAAGTATTTTCAAAGACCATGCCCGAGGGAGTGGGAGTGTGGCACAAATGGTGCCATATTCCCTATGCACTACTTTGACGATGGTCCATGGGGGTTCTGGTGAAAAGTAGTGCACTACATAGGGTATAGGATGCTATTTGGGACGTAGCCTGGGAGATTATTCAGTCTATAGGTGCTGGTGAGGCAGAGGGGAAGAGGTGGGGAGCAGAGGTGAAGGGGAGGAGGTGGAGAGCCTTGCACCATTGTCCCGCCTGAGCGGTTTTATGTTTTATTATGAAGGGACCCCCTGATAGGGGCAACTGCAAAGTCATCTAGGGAGTAAAGCTATACACACACACACACACACACACACACACACACACACACACACACACACACACACACACACACACACACACACACACACACACACACACACACACACACACACACACACACACACACACACACACACACACACACACACACACACACACACTTACATCTGCTCCCCCCTTCATCCGTTCTCTTTTTTATCCATTCACCCCCTCTGTTACACACACGTGCACACAGCACACACCCATACCTCTATAAACACTCAATCACCACCCACTCTCCACCCGATTTTCATTCGCCTGGTCACATTCATCCACCCCTACCCCCCCCCCTCCCGTCCTTTTTCACCCAAAAGCAATTCTGGTGAAGCTCATTGATTCAGACTCACTGGGGTGCCCTCTATATCCACACAGTACTGAGTACTGACCCTGCAGTACACACACGCATACACAAACACCCGCGCACGCACGCACGCGCGCACGCACACACACACACACACACACACACACACACACACACACACACACACACACACACACACACACACACACACACACACACACACACACACACACACACACACACACAGTTGGTCCTCATGCATAGCCTACATACTGATCCAAGAAAAGTTCTGTATTTTTCCACCGTAATAGTTAAGGTTAGGTGGAGGTGGAGGTTAAGCTGATCCTAGATCTGTGTGGATGGGCTAACTCTCTTCCCGGAGTGAGTGACAGATAGAGAAAGGTAAAAGCAGTGATGAGATCAGTGCAGTCATCAACATGATAACCATCAGCTGTTCAGTCTCTTGCTGCGTTTGCTTGTTCTTGATGCCGACCTAAAGGGTCGTGTTGATTGAAGACAGAAACAGAAGACAAAAGACTGAAACAAAAATAAACGCTCATTTTATTTTCCGTTGCGTGTCCTACTGAAAAGGATGAGCCATCTTTCTTGTTTAATGGATCTCTAGGGAGACAGACTCATGCCTTCATCATTCACACCTAGATAACAACAGGATTGTTAGTTTCAGAACTGTTTTATAAGAGTTTTTTTATTTTTATCTACATAATGATAAGAATAAAAGGTGTACGCACTTGTAATGTTTTGTTTCACTCTCTTCCCCCATCCCATCCCAGCTCATCAAATGGGTGTCTGTTTTGTTTATGGTTATGTTTGTGTGTTAGTGTTTACTTGGTCCAATGCATCTCTAGTATGATGTATGTCTATATTTCTGCAGCTCTAGAATTATGTATGTCTATATTTCTCCAGCTCTAGTATGATGTATGCCTATATTTCTGCAGCTCTAGGATTATGTACATCTATATTTCTGGTTTTTGAAGGTGCCTAACCTAAACCAAGGTCATTGTTTGTAATCGCCCTTAAAAATCAGAGAGAGACATGGAAGGGGAATTTAGTCTTTTGAAATTATGCCAGATATCAGGATAGTAAGTTTGGGATAGTGACAAAAAGATAATGATAGGATAAGAGAGAGAGAGAGAGAGAGAGAGATAGAGAGAGCAAGAGAGAGAGAGAGAGAGAGGTAGAGAGATAGAGACAGCGAGAGAGAGAGATAGAGAGAGAGAGAGAGAGAGTGAGAGAGAGAGAGAGCAATAGAGAGATATAGATAGAGAGAGAGAGAGAGAGAGATAGAGAGCTAGAGAGAGAGCGCGAGAGAGAGAGTCAGAGAGAGAGAGAGATAGAGAGAGTAAGGGAAAGATAGAGAGAGAGAGAGAGAGAGAGAGTGAGAGAGAGAGAGAGAGAGAGAGAGAGTAGGGGAAAGAGAGAGAGAGAGAGAGAGAGAGAGAGAGAGAGCTAAAGATGGGGTGATAGAGAAATACAGTAAAAAGAGGTAGAAAGAGAGTGAGATTTACTGCACTCGTGTTTGCTGATGATGCCCTGAAAAAGCTCTAAAACTAGGCCACATATTGATGACAGTTAAATGCGATGTCCCATAACGTGTGTGATATTCTCTAGCGGAGAAATGATCTAACTCCGACTGATTAACCATTACACGAATGAGAGTTCCGGGTACAAGCTGCCAAAAGAACAGATCTAGGATCAGCGCACCCTCCCCCAATACTAACCTTAACCATTAGAGGGGGGAAGCCAAAACTGACCTCAGATCAGCAGCTATAGGAGTGAAATACTGTACAGGTGAAATCCAGAGGACAAGTGTATAAATATGTCATGGGATTTTACCACAGAGAGTTATGTAAACACACAAGCATGAACACATGGACTAGATCTGGAGGTAGGGAGGGAGGGAGACAGAGAGCGAGCGAGAAAGGGAGATAGGGAGGGAGAGAGATAGAGAGCGAGTGAGAAGGGAGGGAGGGAGGGAGGTAGACAGGGAGAAAGAGAGAGAGAGGGAAGTAGAGAGGGAGGAGAGAGAAAGAGAGAGAGAGGGAGAAAGAGAGAGATAGAGGGAGGAGGGAGAAAGAGAGAGAGAGAGAGAGGGAAGTAGAGAGGGAGGAGGGAGAAAGTGTAAGGGCTGTCGCTCTCCTCCTCCTCGGACGAGGAGAGGAGAGAAGGATCAGTAGACCAAAATGCAGCATTAGGGAAATAAGCCATCTCTTTATTTGTAACGACGATGGCAACACGAAAAACAAAACACTTTCAAAATACAAAACAAGAAAACGACGTAGACGAAAACCTGAACTTGAACTTACTTAACTAACGTAAAACTCACGGACAGGAACAGACTACATCAAAACGAAACGAACAGCCAAACAGTCCCGTATGGTACATACATATACGAACACGGAAGACAATCACCCACAAACAAACAGTGAGAACACCCTACCTAAATATGACTCTCAATTAGAGGAAAACGCAAAACACCTGCCTCTAATTAAGAGCCATACCAGGCAACCCAAAACCAACATAGAAACAGAAAACATAGACTGCCCACCCAAAACACACGCCCTGACCATAAACACATACAAAAACAACATAAAACAGGTCAGGACCGTTACAGAAAGAGAGAGAGGGAGAAAGAGAGAGATAGAGGGAGGTAGACAGGGAGGAGGGAGAAAGAGAGAGAGGGAAGTAGAGAGGGAGGAGGGAGAAAGAGAGAGAGGGAGCGAGGTAGACAGGGAGGATGGAGAAAGAGAGAGAGAGGGAGGTAGAGAGGGAGGAGGGAGAAAGAGAGAGATAGAGGGAGGTAGACAGGGAGAAAGTGAGAGAGAGAGTGAAGTAGAGAGGGAGGAGAGAGAGAGAGGGAGAAAGAGAGAGATAGAGGGAGGTAGACAGGGAGGAGGGAGAAAGAGAGAGAGAGGGAAGTAGAGAGGGAGGAGGGAGAAAGAGAGAGAGGGAGGGAGGTAGAGGGAGGAGAGAGGGAGGGAGGGAGGTAGAGAGGGAGGGGGGAGAAAGAGAGAGAGGGAGGGTGGTAGAGAGGGAGGAATGAGAAAGAGAGAGAGAGGGAGGTAGAGAGGGTGGAGGGAGGGAGAAAGAGCGAGAGAGGGTGGGAAGGAAGGAGGGAGAAAGAGAGAGAGAGAGCGAGGGTGGCAGGCGGGACAAAACTGACCTCAGATCAGCAGCTATAGGAGTGAAATACTGTACAGGTGAAATCCAGAGGACAAGTGTATAAATATGTCATGGGATTTTACCACTGAGAGTTATGTAAACACACAAGCATGAACACATGGACTAGATCTGGAGGTAGGGAGGGAGGGGGGAGAGAAAGGGAGGTAGAGAAGGAGGGAGAAAGAGATAGAGAGAGAGGGCGGGAAAGAGAGGGGGGGGGGAGGAAGGAGGGAGGAGGGAGAAAGAGTGAGAGAGTCACTGCAGCAAAAGAGGAAGAGAGATTTATTTAAATGCGAGATTCTTCAATGTAGCCTAATTCAGGAATCAGGACTGATGTTTAGTATATGGACATTTACTGTAATCTCCTTTTAGATCATGTTGATTGGTCCGTTCTGTTCAGATGAGAAGAGAGAGAATTGTCTAATGAATTGATTTCAATTGACTGATTTCCTTCTGTGAACTGTAACTCAGGAAAATCTTTGAAATTGTTGCATGTTGCATTTATATTTTTGTTCGGTGTAATAGGTTAATTGATCTGTAATTGATCTGTCCCTTGTTGCCCACGGGATAAAATATATGAAAACAATGGATATCTCCCACTCCCACTCCCACACGCATGCACACACACACGCATGCACACCCACACCCACACACACACACATGCACACGCACGCACACACATGGCCAGAGCCGTGATCGCCTTGAAACTCCCTCCCATCTCCAATTACTCAAGCAAACAGCGAAATGACCTTAAAAGATGAAACAACATTTCATAGGGACTGTGAGGAGACACACACAGACACAGTATTATTATAATTAGCGTTGTATTTTTAATGTGTGTGTCTGTCCTTGTCTATCGCTGCTGCTTCGGCAAAATCGAATGGGGATCCGAATAAACCAAACACGCACGTGTCTTCACTAACATTTTCAAACTGTCCCTGACCAAGTCTGTAATGCCAACATGTTTGAAGCAGCCCAAGAATGCCATGGTAACTTGCCTAGTGACTATCGCCCCGTAGCACTCACATCTGTAGCCATTAAATGTTTTGAAAGGCTGGTCATGGCTCACATCAACACCATCATCCCAGACACCTTGGACCCACTCCAATTCGCATATCGCTCCAATAGATCCACAGATGATGCAATCTCTTTTGCACTCCACACCGCCCTTTCCCACCTGGACAAAAGGAACACCTAGGTGAGAATGCTGTTCATTGACTACAGCTCAGCGTTCAACACCATAGTGACCTCCAAGCTCATCACTAAGTTCAGGACCCTGGGACCTGCCTCTGCAACTGGGTCCTGGACTTTCAGATGTGACTCCCCCAGGTGGTGAAGGTAGGCAACAACACACCCGCCACGCTGACCCTCAACATGGGGGCCCCTCAGGGAAACGGCTTAATCCCTTCCTGTACTCCCTGTTCACCCACGACTGGTATGGTTAGGGCTGTTACAGTGTTCGTATTACAGCCACACCGGCGATCACGAGTCATGAAGGCAGTCAAATTCCATGTGACCGTTTAGTCACGGTACTAGGCTTCTCCAAACTCTGATGCTGCTGCTGGTCATTAATAGCCTACCAAACTTGCTAACTGCCTGGTACTCAGCACTCTATTGTCCATCTAATAAATCTGACATCAATGCAAATGTGATGGGAAATCTAATCGAACACTTCATGAAAGCCCATGAGCTCATGTTGCGCAACATTTCTATAGGCTATGCAATTGCGTGAGAAAACAGGGTGATGGCCTCTATTAAAAAGAGGAGGATCCCATCAGCTTTAAATAGGCTAAGCCTACTATATTTATTTCTCAACTTTCCTAATATTAAGCACATTTCTTCACTTTACAACAGGAGTATAGCCTACCTGTCTGGCTTGAAAAGGAAACACAGGAAACAGCGTCCTCCATTCGCTATTTAAGTGCAGAGATTACATTTTTCCACCCCCTGCCCCTGTTTCGAGACATGCGCACGATAATGGTCCGTTCTAAATAAAAACAAATTTAACACATTTATTATTTAGTATATGTAAAGACAAAATTAAATTAAGAATAGTCTGATGAGTGACAATATTAGCCTATCGGTTGTGAATCATGCCCAGCTTTTGTGCAGTAAGGCAAGAAAGAGCGCATGCCTTTTCTTTGTGAATTTTTCAAATCATAGTGGCACAGGCCTATACAGTGCATTCGGAAAGTATTGAGACCACTTCCCTTTTTCCACATTTTGTTATGTAACAGCCTTATTCTAACATGGATTAAATGAGTTTGTTTCCTCATCAATCTACACACAATACACCATAATGACAAAGTGAAAATAGGTTTTTATAAATTGTAGCAATATATTAAAAAAACAGACCCTTTGCTATTAGACTTGAAAGTGAGCTAAGGTGCATCCCGTTTCCAATGATCATCCTTGAGATGTTTCTTCAACTTGATTGTAAATTAATTAATATAAATTAATTAATTAATAAATTTAATTGATTTGACATAATTTGGAAAGGCACACATCTGTCTATATAAGGTCTCACAGTTGACAGTGCATTTCAGAGTAAAAACTAAGCCATGAGGTCGAAGGAATTGCCCGTAGAGCTCTTAGACAGGATTGTGTCGAGGCACAGATCTGGGGAAGGGTACCAACAAATGTCTGTAGCCTTGAAGATCACCAAGAGCATAGTGGCCTCCATCATTCTTAAATGGAAGAAGTTTGGAACCACCAAGACTCTTCCTAGAGCTGGCCGCCCGGCCAAACTGATCAATCGGGGGTGAAGGTCCTTGGTCAGGGAGGTGACCAAGAATCCAATTGTCACTCTGACAGAGCTCCAGAGTTCGTCTGTGGAAATGGGAGAACCTTCCAGAAGGACAACCATCTCTGCTGCGCTCCACCAATCAGGCCTTTCTGGTAGAGTGGCCAGACGGAAGCCACTCCTCAGTAAAAGGCACATGACAGCCCGCCTGGAGTTTGCCAAAAGGTACCTAAAGGACTCTTGGACAATGAGAAACAAGATTCTTTGGTCTGATGAAACCAAGATTGAACACTTTGGACTGAATGCCAAGCGTCACGTCTGGAGGAAACCTGGCACCATCCCTACGGTGAAGCATGGTGGTGGCAGCATCATGCTGTGGGGATGTTTTTCAGCAGCAGGGATTGGGAGACTAGTCAGGATCGAGGAAAAGCTGAATGGAGCAAAGTACAAAGAGATCCTTGATGAAAACCTGCTCCAGAGCGCTCAGGACCTCAGACTGGGGAGAAGGTTCACCTTCCAACAGGACAATGACCCTAAGCACACAGCCAAGACAACTCAGTCGTGGCTTCGAGACAAGTCTCTGAATGTCCTTGACTGGCCCAGCCAGAGCCCAGACTTGAACCTGATCAAACATCTCTGGAGAGACCTGAAAATAGCTGTGCAGCGACGCTCCCCATCCAACCTGACAGAGATTGAGAGGATCTGCAGAGAATAATGGGAGAAACTCCCGAAATACAGATGTGCCAAGCTTATATCGTCATACCCAAGAAGAGGCTGTAATCGCTGCCAATGGTGCTTCAAGAAAGTACTGAGTAAAGGGTCTGAATACTTATGTAAATGTGATTTACAAATAAATCTTTTTTATTTACACATTTGCAAAAAATGTCTGAAAACCTGTTTTGCTTAGTTATTATGGGGTATTGTGTGTATATTGATCAGGGAAAAAAACAATTTAATCCATTTTAGAATAAGGCTGTAACGTAACAAAATGTGGAAAAAGTCAAGGGGTCTGAATACTTTCCGAATGCACTGTATGTTTTGATAAGGTTTGTATCACAACTAAAGTGGCCAAATAACTTCTTGAAATGAAGCACATTAATCCACTTTACAACCGGTGTAGACCCTAACTGGCATGCATAGGCGGCGCTTGAGTTTCAAGTTTGGGGAAGATAATTTTCACCATATAAATGCACCATTATAATAATGCATAATGCATAATTGCATTTGTGGTCACTTTTGAGAATGGCGGTTTCCTGCTAATTGATTGCATTTAGGAACATTCGCGCTTATAGCCTACTGCCATGTGCGCACCGCTGCGCTTATAATGTGAAGAAAGAGCCTAATAAACTCAGCAAAAAAAGAAACGTCCTCTCACTGTCAACTGCGTTTATTTTCAGCAAACTTAACATGTGTAAATATTTGTATGAACATAACAAGATTCAACAACTGAGACATAAACTGAACAAGTTCCACAGACTAACAGAAATTGAATAATGTGTCCCTGAACAAAAGGGGGGGGGGGGGGGTGGGGTCAAAATCAAAAGTAGCAGTCAGTATCTGGTGTGGCCACCAGCTGCATTAAGTACTGCAGTGCATCTCCTCCTCATGGGCTGCACCAGATTAGCCAGTTCTTGCTGTGAGATGTTACCCCACTCTTCCACCATGGCACCTGCAAGTTCCTGGACATTTCTGGGGGAAATGGCCCTACCCCTCACCCTCCGATCCAACAGGTCCCAGACGTGCTCAATGGGATTGAGATCCGGGATCTTCGCTGGCCATGGCAGAACACTGACATCCCTGTCTTGCAGGAAATCACACACAGAACAAGCAGTATGGCTGGTGGCATTGTCATGCTGGAGGGTCATGTCAGGATGAGCCTGCAGGAAGGGTACCACATGAGGGAGGAGGATGTCTTCCCTGTAACGCACAGCGTTGAGATTGCATGCAATGACAACATGCTCAGTCCGATGATGCTCTGACACACCGCCCCAGACCATGACGGACCCTCCACCTCCAAATCAATCCCGCTCCAGAGTACAGGCCTCGGTGTAATGCTCATTCCTTCGACGATAAACGCGAATCCGATTTGTGAGACAAAACTGCAACTCGTCAGTGAAGTGAACTTTTTGCCAGTCCTGTCTGGTCCAGCGACGGTGGGTTTGTGCCCATAGGCGACATTGTTGCCGGTGATGTCTGGTGAGGACCTGCCTTACAACAGGCCTACTAATCATCAGTCCAGCCTCTCTCAGCCTATTGCGGACAGTCTGAGCACTGATGGAGCGATTGTGCATTCCTGGTGTAACTCGGGCAGTTGTTGTTGCCATCCTGTACCTGTCCCGCAGGTGTGATGTTCGGATGTACCGATCCTGTGCAGGTGTTGTTACACATGGTCTGCCACTGCGAGGACGATCAGCTGTCCGTCTTGTCTCCCTGTAGCGCTGTCTTAGGCATCTCACAGTACGGACATTGCAATTTATTGTCCTGGCCATATCTGCAGTCCTCATGCCTCCTTGCAGCATGCCCAAGGCACATTCAAGCAGATGAGCAGGGACGCTGGGCATCTTTATTTTGGTGTTTTTCAGAGTCAGTAGAAAGGCCTCTTTCGTGTCCTAAGTTTTCATAACTGTGAGTGTCTTAACGACCGTTCCACAGGTGCGTGTTCATTAATTGTTTATGGTTCATTGAACAAGCATGGGAATGAAGATCTGTGAGGTTATTTGGATTTTTACAAATTGTCTTTGAAAGACAGGGTCCTGAAAAAGGGCCGTTTCATTTTTTGCTGAGTATAGTTTATCAACATTTTAAGCTAAACATTCTGATCTGTTGCATCAGCCTGTTTTTTATGCTAGTGGTTGTATTCATTTGAGATCTATCGCATCCCACAACAATCCCAGACTATGCTTGGAATATTTATTTCTTGCACAGAAGGACAAGTTGACCACTAGAATAGGTCAACTTTTTACTATGGGGGAGAGTAGATTGATATAGGCTAGTACTTTTGCTGTTCGTTAGGCCTAATCATCTTGTTGGCTGACGAAAAGTAAATCTGGATAGTTCTTCCAACATCTTCAATATGCACCTCGGAATTCAATAAGGTCCAAGATGTACATGTCTTCAATTGGAGCCTGTGAGAAGGACCCAATCACGTGATGGGCATTGGCATTGGCTAATAAGAATTGAGATATCTGAGAAAGCCATGTGAGTGAGAGGTGATTCGAGAGGCAGCCGGGAGAAGGGAATTCTAATTATTATATTTTGCCCAAGGGTACAACGGCCACTAGCCGCAAAAGGCTAGGGGCATTACAGCCATACAAAGGGGATGCCGCCGTGAAATTCTAGGCATTATCAAGTGCATCTCAAATTGTGAATGAGAGACTGATGAAGTGTGTGTAGCCTGCGTAAGAAACATATCAGAGCTCATGTCTTTCATGTGACTTTTTTCATATCATCATTAGAGTCACATCATGCAGCCTTCGAATGTTTTCAAAATAAAAAAAATATAGCCCAACGTTTGTATCACAACTAAAGTTGCATAAATAACTCTAAATTAAGCATTTAGGAGGACCAGTTTCTTTGTTAAGCGCTTAACACAAAATAGCCCCATGTGCACACACTATTTTTGGGAGAAAATATCCTTGCTATTTTATTCAGTCAATTGTATTATTTATACTATAAATAATATAAAATAATGCCACAGAATTCTAAGGAACATTTGTCTGAACTAGTGAACAGCCATATGGCATAGCCAGCTCACGGCCTAACATAAGGACAACTCAGTGTATGCTATTCTGTTCTTCTGAAATAGACTACATTTTCTTCATATCATGTTTATTTAGACCTGTTCCAAAGGTTTGCATCAGTGGCTTGTTGGCTATGCGTGGAAGCCTAGAGATGCTAAATGTGTTTATGTTAATTAATGGTAATTTACTGTGAGACGGAAGTTAATTGCTTGACAATCACCGGCTGACAAAATTTCATGACTGCCACAGCCCTCGGTTTTGCAACTGCTTGGCATTCGACTGCAAAGCGATACAGAGGGTAGTGTGGACAGCCAAGGACATCACTGGGGCCAAGCTCCCTGCCATCCAGGACCTCTATACCAGGCGGTGTCAGAGGAAGGCCCTAAAACTTGTCAAAGATTCCAGCCACCCAAGTCATAGACTGTTCTCTCAGCGGTACCGATTAACAAGTCTGGAAATAACGGGACCCTGAACAGCTTCTACCCCCAAGCCATAAGACTGATCAATAGGTCGGTAAATAGTTAACCAAATAGCTACTCGGACTATCTGCATTGACCTGTTTTGCACTAACACTTTTAACTCATCACATACGCTGCTGCTACTGTTTACTATCTGTCACTTTATTCCTAGTTATATGTATCTACCATGATTACCTCATACCCCTGCACATCACTAGCCTGTTCAACCTCTCTTTCGTATCGTCTGAGATTCCCAAAGATTGGAAAGCTGCAGGGGTCATCCCCCTCTTCAAAGGGGGAGACACTCTAGACCCAAACTGCTACAGACCTATATCTATCCTAGACCCTAAGGTCTTCGAAAGCCAAGTTAACGAACAGATTACCGACCATTTCGAATCTCACCGTACCTTCTCAGCTATGCAATCTGGTTTCAGAGCTGGTCATGGGTGCACCTCAGCCACGATCAAGGTCCTAAATTATATCATAACCGCCATCGATAAGAGACATTACTGTGCAGCCGTATTCATCGACCTGGCCAAGGCTTTCAACTCTGTCAATCACCACATTCTTATTGGCAGACTCAACAGCCTTGATTTCTCAAATGATTGCCTCGCCTGGTTTACCAACTACTTCTCTGATAGAGTTCAGTGTGTCAAATCGGAGGGCCTGTTGTTCGGACCTCTGGCAGTCTCTATGGGGGTGCCACAGGGTTCAATTCTCGGGTCGACTCTCTTCTCTGTATACATCAATGATGTCGCTCTTGCTGCTGGTGATTCTCTGATCCACCTCTACGCAGACGACACCATTCTGTATACCTCTGGCCCTTCGTTGGACACTGTTAACTAACCTCCAGACGAGCTTCAATGCCATACAACTCTCCTTCCGTGGCCTCCAACTGCTCTTAAATGCTAGTAAAACTAAATGCATGCTCTTCATCTGATCGCTGCCCGCACCTGCCCGACGTCCCTCTGACTTAGAATATGTGGACAACTACAAATACCTAGGTAGCTGGTTAGACTGTAAAGTCTCCTTCCAGACTCACATAAGCATCTCCAATCCTAAATTAAATCTAGAATCAGCTTCCTATTTCGCAACATAGCATCCTTCACTCATGCTGCCAAACATACCCTTGTAAAACTAACCATCCTACCGATCCTCGACTTCGGCGATGTCATTTATAAAATAGCCTCCAATACTCTACTCAACAAATTGGATGCAGTCTATCACAGTGCCATCCGTTTTGTCACCAAAGCCCCATATACTACCCAACACTGCGACCTGTACGCTCTCGTTGGCTGGCCCTCGCTTCACTCTCGTCGCCAAACCCACTGGCTCTAGGTCATCTACAGTCTCTGCTAGGTAAAGCCCCGCCTTATCTCAGCTCACTGGTCACCATAGCAGCACCCACTCGTAGCACGCGCTCCAGCAGGTATATCTCACTGGTCACCCCCAAAGCCAATTCCTCCTTTGTCCGTCTTTCCTTCAGTTCTCTGCTGCCAATGACTGGAATGAACTGCAAAAATCACTCCCTCACTAACTTTAAGCACCAGCTGTCAGAGCAGCTCACAGATCACTGCACCTGTACATAGCCCATCTGTAAATAGCCCGCTCTAAACTACCCCATCCCCATACTGTATTTATTTATTTATCTTGCTCCTTTGCACCACAGTATCTCTACTTACACATTCATCTTCTGCACATCTACCAATCCAGTGTGTATTTGCTATATTGTAATTACTTCGCCACCATGGCCTATTTATTGCCTTAACTCCCTTATCTTACCTAATTTGCACTCACTGTATATAGACTTTTTGTTTTCTTTTTCTACTGTATTATTGACTGTATGTTTGTTTATTCCATGTGTAACTCCGTGTTATTGTATGTGTTGAACTGCAATGCTTTATCTTGGCCAGGTCGCAGTTGCAAATGAGAACTTGTTCTCAACTAGCCTACCTGGTTAAATAAAGGTGAAATAAAATAAAAAATAAAATAAAAAACATTGACTTGGTACTGGTACCCGTTGTATATAGCCCAGTTATCATGTATATATTACTAGTTTTATTATTGTTTTACTTTTCTATTATTTCTCTATTTTCTTTCTCTCTGCATTGTTAGGAAGGGTCAAAAGTAGTGCACTAAATAGGGAATAATTGGGATGCAGACATCTATTTCAAACCTTGACACATCTGTCGCCGTGTCCCTTCAATTACGTAAAGGGATAACATAGTGTTCTAATCTCTGTCAAGTCCTCTGTGTTTATTACAGGACAGTAGTGTGTGTGTGTGTGTGTGTGTGTGTGTGTGTGTGTGTGTGTGTGTGTGTGTGTGTGTGTGTGTGTGTGTGTGTGTGTGTGTGTGTGTGTGTG
This sequence comes from Salvelinus fontinalis, assembly GCF_029448725.1. Lineage (NCBI taxonomy): Eukaryota > Metazoa > Chordata > Actinopteri > Salmoniformes > Salmonidae > Salvelinus > Salvelinus fontinalis. The sequence goes on along the minus strand of NC_074700.1, from coordinate 23,564,966 downwards.
TGTGTGTGTGTGTGTGTGTGTGTGTGTAGTCAGAGCACCACAACAGTGTGACTTCAGCACTGTATAGCCTAAATCCTCCTCTTTGCTGTCCTCCTCTGTTGACATCATGTGACTACTAGTCCGTTTCACTGCTGTTTCAAAGGAAGAGAGAAACAATTCGGGGCAGATGGATTATATTCTGTTCTATTACATTCTGTTGATATATTACAGTATACAGTATGCGGTTTGAGCATATCACTCAGTGCTTCTTTGTACACTACTTTGCCTGCCTACCGTCCAATGTTGTTAAAGGACATAGTTTACTGTATGTTTCAATAGGGAATGATCGTTTGAGTTTGACGCATCCATATCTCCTGTTCCTCAAGGAACCCTGGAGATCCTCAAAGAACCCTGGAGTTCCTCAAGGAACACTTGGAGATCCTCAAAGAACCCTGGAGTTCCTCAAGGAACACCTGGAGATCCTCAAAGAACGCCTGGAGTTCCTTAAGGAACCATTGCTAGTCAATGGTTCATATTTGCACATTCGGTTAGTTGAGCGATTCTTGGAGGAACCTTTAATATTTTAACGTACAGTAGCAAACTAGAGCCGTGGCTTAGCCGACCATCCAACTGTGAGCAAGAACATCATGCAGAAACAACCTGCCTACCGTCCAACTGTGAGCAAGAACATCATGCAGAAACAACCTGCCGACCATCCAACTGTGAGCAAGAACATCATGCAGAAATAACCTGCCGACCATCCAACTGTGAGCAAGAACATCATGCAGAAATAACCTGCCGACCATCCAACTGTGAGCAAGGACATCATGCAGAAACAACCTGCCGACCATCCAACTGTGAGCAAGAACATCATGCAGAAACAACCTGCCTACCGTCCAACTGTGAGCAAGAACATCATGCAGAAACAACCTGCCGACCATCCAACTGTGAGCAAGGATATCATGCAGAAACAACCTGCCGACCATCCAACTGTGAGGAAGAACATCATGCAGAAACAACCTGCCGACCATCCAACTGTGAGCAAGAACATCCATAGCGGCGGGAAGTAGGGGTGCTTAAGGTTGTTACAGCACCTCCTGAAAAATCTGAATAAAATGAGTTATTATTTCACTGGGCCTTTACTAGTCCTGTATTAGTGGAATGATACAGCAGGTTGTAACACCGGGCCTTTACTTAGTTTAGTTTAGTTTATTAATTTGACCATTTAAAAAAAAACAAGCACACATAAAACTTAAAAGCCATACATGCACATGAATAAAATCATCGAGGATAACACACAATAAAGTCTGGGACTTATTTCCATTGTGGTCCTCTTGAGACAAGATGGCTAGACAGGATCCAACACAGTATGGCAGTGAAATAATACAACAAAAACAGAGAAGAAGAACATCTATCTCATCATTCCAGTTACATCATAGGGGTTATTCATATGGGCACAGAGGACATCAAACATATTTTTACTTTATTTTTAAAGCTGTCCAGAGAGGATGTTGTTTTTATTGGCAGAGGCAACTCATTCCATTCTGAGGCTCCAGTATACAAGAAAGTACCTTTCCCAGCATTACTCCTGAACCTGTATAAGCACACATCAGCAACACCTGATCTGGTGCTGTGATTGTGTGCATCCCTAACAAGAGGAAAGTAATCACTTAGATATCTGGGCGCAGGACCATAAATACTCCTGTAAACCAAACCTAGTCTAATCTGGGACACCCTCAACAGGCAGCCAGTTTAGTTCCTGAAAGCAGCTCCTGCCTATGTGAGTACGTGGACTCACCTTCAATACTACCCTGATCAACTTATTCTGGGCTATCTGGAGCTTCCCCTTCATACGTTTAGATAAGCCCCCAAACCAGAAATTACTAGCATAGTCAAAATGGCATTGAATGAGGGCAGTAGCTAGCACTTTCATGTAGTCCTTATCAAGCAGCTTGGACTTTCTAGCCAAAAACTTAATCCTGGCATTAACCTTCCCTAGCACCTTATTGGCCATGCTCACACCTCCCAAGCTTCCATCAAGGATACATCCCAGGTAGCTAACAGAGGTTTTAGTAGTCAGCACCTCACCCCCTAACTCCACTCTGATTTCAGACGACCTACACAATTTAGGTCAGGATCCAAAAAGAATTGCTTCAGTTTTCCCTAAGTGCAGAGATAGCTTATTATCTCCAAGCCATTTGCTAATGTTAGTAAGCTCTGTGCTAAGTATGCTCTCCAACATAGTTTTACTTTTGTGAGACACCAGAAGTGTAGAGTCATCTGCATAAAGAAAAAGACGGCAATAATAAGCATCTTTCATATCATTAATATACAATAAAAACAGCAGAGGCCCAAGCACGCTCCCCTGCGGAACGCCACAACTCATTGGTTTTGCCTGATACAGTGAACCATTAACCTCTACTACTTGCTCCCTTCCTGATAAATATGACTTTACCCAGCTTAGAGGGATACTGCTTAACCCCAGTGCCTCCAGTTTGGAGATTAGGAGACAGTGGCTAACTGTATCAAAGGCCTTCTGTAGGTCAAGCAGTACCATTCCACACAGATTTCCCTCATCAATCTCTTTCCTGATGAAGTCAGTCAAGTAAAGTAGACATGAATCAGTGGAGTATGTTTTTCTAAAACCCGACTGAAAATCATACATTAGACCATGTTTGTTAACATATTCATACATTTGCTCATGTACAATTCTCTCCAAGATCTTTGATGCTACACAGAGGATATATACAGGCCTATACTTCCCAGGGTCAGACTTTATCCTCTTCTTATACAGAGGTAAAACTTTAGCTTGTTTCATGTCCCTGGGAAAGGTGCCTTGTTCAAGAGAGAGATTAACAATATGCGTAATACAAGGGCCAATTTGCTCAGCAGAATCTATTAGAAACCTTGCAGGAATATTACTGGTCCTGTATTAGTGGAACGATACAGCAGGTTGTAACACTGGGCCTTTACTAGTCCTGTATTAGTGGAACGATACAGCAGGTTGTAACACTGGGCCTTTACTAGTCCTGTATTAGTGGAACGATACAGCAGGTTGTAACACTGGGCCTTTACTAGTCCTGTATTAGTGGAACGATACAGCAGGTTGTAACACTGGGCCTTTACTAGTCCTGTATTAGTGGAACGATACAGCAGGTTGTACACTGGGCCTTTACTAGTCCTGTTTTAGTGGAACGATACAGCAGGTTGTACACTGGGCCTTTACTAGTCCTGTTTTAGTGGAACGATACAGCAGGTTGTAACACTGGGCCTTTACTAGTCCTGTATTAGTGGAACGATACAGCAGGTTGTAACACTGGGCCTTTACTAGTCCTGTATTAGTGGAACGATACAGCAGGTTGTAACACTGGGCCTTTACTAGTCCTGTATTAGTGGAACGATACAGCAGGTTGTACACTGGGCCTTTACTAGTCCTGTTTTAGTGGAACGATACAGCAGGTTGTAACACTGGGCCTTTACTAGTCCTGTTTTAGTGGAACGATACAGCAGGTTGTAACACTGGGCCTTTACTAGTCCTGTATTAGTGGAACGATACAGCAGGTTGTAACACTGGGCCTTTACTAGTCCTGTATTAGTGGAACGATACACCAGGTTGTAACACTGGGCCTTTACTAGTCCTGTATTAGTGGAACGATACAGCAGGTTGTAACACTGGGCCTTTACTAGTCCCGTTTTAGTGGAACGATGTAACAGGTTGTAACACTGGGTCTTTACTAGTCCTGTATTAGTGGAACAATATAGCCGTTTCAGAACCTCCAACCCAAACTACTTCCTGTGGCTATGAGAAATCATGCAGAAACAACTTTTCTACCATCCAACCGTGAGCAAGAACATCATGCAGAAACAACCCCACGGTCTACTCTTCTGCTCCATCCCCCATCATGCTTTTCTGATGGAGTTTCCTTACTGGACAGGTTTACCTGAGGAGGAATTGACATTTCACTGAGGATAACAGAGGGAAAACGAGTGAAGGGTTTAACAACGGGTTGTAGACAGCGGTGTGTGTGTGTGTGTGCGTGTGCGTGTGCGTGTGCGCGTGCGCGTGCGCGTGCGTGTTGTGTGGTCGATTGATTAGAAGGGCACTGCTGAGAGGTAGATGTGTGTTGGTGTGATGCTAGTTATGTTGCATTTGGTGATTTTGTGTGTGTGTGTGTGTTTGTGTGTGTGTGTGTGTGTGTGTGTGTGTGTGTGTGTGTGTGTGTGTGTGTGTGTGTGTGTGTGTGTGTGTGTGTGTGTGTGTGTACAGTGGATTCAGAAAGTATTCAGACCCTTTCCCTTTTCCCACATTTTGTTACGTTACAGCCTTATTCTAAAATTGATTTTTTTTAAACATCAATGTACACACAATACCCCATAATGAATAAGCAAAAACAGGTTTTAAATGTTTGCAAATGTATTAAAAATTAAAAACCTGAAAATAGTTGTGCTAGTTGTGAAAATAGTCCCCATCCAACGTGACATACACTACCGGTCCAAAGTTTTAGAACACCTACTCTTTCAAGGGTTTTTCTTTATTTTTACTAATTTCTACATTGTAGAATAATAGTGAAGCCATCAAAACTATGAAATAACACATATTGAATCATGTAGTAACCAAAAAAGTCTTAAACAAATCAAAATATATTTTACATTTGAGATTCTTCAAATAGGTACCCTTTGTTTGGATGACAGCTGTGGCAGAAGAATCAGATGCATTTGAGCCATTCAGTTGTGTTGTGACCAGTCCATATAATGGCAAGAACATGTCAAATAAGCAAAGAGAAATGACAGTCCATCATTATTTTAAGACATGAAGGTCAGTCAATCCTGAACATTTCAAGAACTTTTAAAGTTTCTTCAAGTGCAGTCGCAAAAACCATCAAGCGATATAATGAAACTGACTCTCATGAGGACCGCCACAGGAATGGAAGACCCATAGTTACCTCTGCTGCAGAGGATAAGTTCATTAGAGTTACCAGCCTCAGAAATTGCAGCCCAAATAAATGCTTCACGGAGTAACAGACACATCTCAACATCAACTGTTCAGAGGAGGCTGTGTGAATCAGGCCAACGAAACCACTACTAAAGGACACCAATAAGAAGAAGAGACTTGTTTGGGCCAAGAAACACAAGCAATGGACATCAGACCGGTGGAAATTTGGTCTGGAGTCCAATTTTAAGATTTTTGGTTCCAATCGCCGTGTCTTTTATTTGCCTCCACAATCCCTCGACCTCAACCAAATTGAGATAGTTTGGGATGAGTCAGACCGCAGAATTAAGTTAAAGCAGCTAACAAGTGCTCACCATATATCGGAACTCCTTCAAGACTGTTGGAAAAGCATTCCAGGTGAAGCTGGTTGAGAGAATGCCAAGAGTGTGCAAAGCTGTTATCAAGGCAAAGGGTGGCTATTTGAAGAATCTCAAATATAAAATATATTTTGATTTTTTCAAACACTTTTTTGGGTTACTACATGTGAATTACTATATGTGTTATTTCATAGTTTTGATGTCTTCACTATTATTCTACAATGTAGAAAATAGTAAAAACGAAGAAAACCCTTGAATGAGTTATAAAAGCCTTTCTATAGCTACAATTGAGGAGTACCAAGATGGCTGCGCAGTGGCTTCAATTCAGTCATCCTGGGTTTATACACATTGTTGGCGGCACCATGTCTGTGCATGCCAGTTGATGGAAAAGTACCAGAGAGAAAAAGAGAGAGAGCGAGAGAGAGAGAGAGAGAGAGTTGGGGTCTGGTGGGGCGAGACAGTGTTTTCTCTGTCTCATGCAGGCGTCCGGCTTCTCTCTCTCTCCCCCTCACTCCCTCCCTCCCTGCCGCCGCTTCTCCAGCTCAGACTCATCTCCCATTGACAGATTATCAGAAATGTCCGGCACTGCTTCACCGCGTCAGCTAGAAGCCTCATTCCCCCTGGGGCCAAATAACACTAACTGTCCATGTATGCGTGGGGCTGAGAACACACACACAGACGGAGACAGAGATACACACATGGACGGAGACACACGCACACACACATACAAACAGTCTTTAACTGCCCAAGCTTCTCTGCACCTTTCTGGGATCACATTCCAACGACCTGAGCCCTCCGCTCCTCTCGCCCGTATCACTCGTCTCGCCACGTTATTTTCCCAAGCCTGGAGAAATGTGTTTGTTTTCCGAGTGAGACTGTGTTTTCCGAGGAATCGAAAGAGGTTACCAAAGGGATTAGAGGGGTAGGGGGTTGGTAGAGAGGAGTGGGAGGGGGACAGATGCCAGTCTCCTAATTCCGTGCCACATGCAAACTGGTGCCAAACTGGACGGGCAAAGTGGCCTGGCATCCTGACAATGACCAGACCAGAAACTACACTAGTGCTGTCTGTGGTTAGGGGTCGTCTTGTCTGTGTGGTTAGGGGTTGTGTTGTCTGTGTGGTTAGGGGTCCTGTTGTCTGTGTGGTTAGGGGTTGTGTTGTCTGTGTGGTTAGGGGTCCTGTTGTCTGTGTGGTTAGGGGTCATGTTGTCTGTGTGGTTAAGGGTCGTGTTGTCTATATTTTTCCTGACCAAGAACCCCTGTGGTCAAAACACTAGGATGTGATTGTTAAAAGGTATACATTCCTAGAAATAAAGGTGTTATCCTGAACCCATAGGAGAACCATTTGAACAACCCTTTTTGCTTCCAGGTAGAACCATTTTGGTTCCTGGTAGAACCCTTTTGGTTTCCATGTAGGACCCTTTCCACAGAGGGTTCCACATGGAACCTACGTGGAACCAAAAATGATTCTCCCTTGAACAAAAAATGGTTATCCTACGGGGACATCCGAAGAACCCTTTTGGAACCCTTTTTTCTAACAGTGTATGTCTTGCGTGACCAATACACAATACATTGTGGCTGAAGTGTTGTGAAGCTACTTACTCTGTCCGACCAATACCCATAGATGTAAAAGTCCATCCATTGATGTGAATTACTGGGATGTGGTTGAGTGTCGTGAAGCTTAAAGAACCGAGGTATCTAAACAGTGTGTATGGTTGTGATAGAAACCTCCAGGACTCGAATGGGGAAATTTAAGACCACTAAAGTTCATATACAGTTTGGAGTGATTAACACGATGTTTAGCATATTTATATGCTTTCTATTTCTGCAATACACATGAATTCCAGTTTTCTATTCGTAACACACGGTGCGGGTCGATGGTCACTAGACTTGGTGCTGAATGTTATGCATCATTCTCATATCTGTTGATAGTGATTGATGCCAGACTGGAGGTACAAGGACAGAGGACACACTGATTATTCACTGTTATACATTTTGCTTGGCTAATTATAGCCTAATGTTAGCTAGCTAACATTGATCCTGGTTGGTTAGCTACCTGCAGATTCATGCAGGGTAGTAAAGTCATGAGTGATTATGGTTAATTGTTTAGCTAGCTAGCTAGCTACATGTCTCAACAAAAGACTCCACTATGCAAGTATCCATTTCAATAGAATGTCACTGTGACAACTGTTGATAGACGTAGCTGGTAAATTCGCTCTGGCTATCTACTCCGATTTCCGACCCCGGGTAAGATAGTCTAGCTAGCTACATTTTCAGATAATACAAGTTTCAAATTTTGACATGAAGTCTTTCCATTTCAAGTTAAAGTGTACTGTTAGATAGCTAGCTAACGTTAGCTGGCTGGCTCGCTAGCTAACGTTACATGTATGATCTTATTACTTGTATCTCAGAGCTATTTGCTTTGCTAGTTATAGTCTAATGTTAGCTAGCTAACATTGAACCTGGTTGGTTAGCTACCTGCAGATTCATGCAGGGTAGTAACGTCATGAGTTGGGATTATGGTTCATTGTTTAGCTAGCTACATGTCTTAACAAAAGACTCCACTATGCAAGTGTCCATTGTTATAGAATGGCACTGCGACAACTGTTAGCCAATTAGCTTGGGTGCTTGACTGCTGTTGTTAGGACAGAAGCTCGCATCAACCCTTAAAGAGATTGGCTGAACTAGAGCTTAAGAGGGTGTGAATGATGCTAAATGGGTGTAGACAAAGAAGAGCTCTCCAGTAGGTACCAAAAATATTCAAAGGCCATTTTCTCAAAAGTGAGGTTACAAGGTTATCAACTTTCAAAGCAGAATTGCTTTCCCATTGAAGCTCTGTCTCTGCTTTTATCCAATGTAAAAAACACAATATCAAATTTTTCTATAGTACATAAGACCGAATCAAGGCTCTGAGATACGAATAATAAAATTGTATACGTAGCGTTAGCTAGTGAGCTAGTCAGCTAACATTAACTCGCTAGCTAACAGTACAATTTAACTTGAAATGAAAACGACTTTGTCAAAATTAGAAACATGTAATATCTGAAAATGCAGCTAGCTAGACTATTTTACCCGTATACATCATGGTTGGATGCTTCTCCCTGTCACAGATGCCATGGTTGCCCTTAGTTTGAAAATGTAATCCGGAAACAGGTGTTTTCTCCATCTCCTTAGCTATCATACTCGAATTCCACTGATTTCAAAACTCGTTCCTCGAGAAAGTGGAGAGCAACACTTATGCAGTTTTACTACACGATACATTTAAAAAAAGCTGCATTAGACAGGATTACCTAGACGTACTGACCAGCTCAACTAGACAGAAGCGTGCTATATGGCAGACCACTCTGAACTCATCTCTCGGCATGTCCAGCCCACTCATTATCTCAGCCAATCTTGGTTAGCGGGAAGGTTGCTGACTTTTTCTGTGGCTAAACCAGCTAGGCCCTTAATTTAACAATTTTATTCGAATTTACAGATTGAATACAAGTTTGTTAGGTAGGCACATGAAAGTTCACATGTTCCAGAAGGCATTTATGTACGTAAAAAAATGTATTAAAAAAATATTGCGTTCAAATGGCTCTCGTGACATACGTGACCCGTGACATACGCCTAGTTTCCTGAAATGGGTCACATAATGTATTGACGACATTCAACACTCTCTTTACCTTTATCTTTCTCTCTCTTCCCCATCTCTATCGATCTCTCTCCCTCTCAATCTACTCTCCCTCATTCCTATCCTCTCTCTTCCCCATCTCTATCGATCTCTCTCCCTCTCAATCTACTCTCCCTCATTCCTATCCTCTCTCTTCCCCATCTCTATCGATCTCTCTCCCTCTCAATCTACTCTCCCTCATTCCTATCCTCTCTCTACCCCATCTCTTCATTGAACTATCTCTCTCCCTTGCCTTTTTCCACCTTTCTCTCTCACTCCCTTTCTCTCCTTCATCTTCCTTCTCTAACCCTTTTCCTCTCCTCCATCCCCACTTTCTATTTCCTTTCCTTCCTCCTCCTCCCTTTCTTTCTCCTCCCTCCTCCTCCCTCGCTTCCCCACCAGCTGTAAGGATGAAGATTGAGAACAGCCTGCCCCGCCCCCAGCTCCCCGAGACTCCGCCCCAGACAGGCCTGCAGTTCACCGTGGCGACGGAGGAGGACTTTGATGAGATCATGGCCATAAGCCAAGACATCTACGGAGGGCTGGACTACCTACCGACCCGCTACACCGCCTGGCTATCCGAGTCCAACCGCACTGTCATACTGGCCCGCAAACAGGGCAAAGTGGTAAGAAAAAGTTATAAAGTGTGTCATAAACCTGTTATAGCATGTGTATAAGGGTTCTATTAAGGTGTTATAAGAGTGTTATGAACGCTAACAGGCATGGCTGTCCGAGAGCAACCGCACCGTCATACTGGCACGTAAGCTGGTCAAAGTGGTGAGAAATGGTTATTAAAGAGTGTTATAAATGTGTTATAGCATGTATATAAGGCCATTATAAGGGCTATATTAGAAGCTACCAGTATCTGCTACATTGCCTGGCTGTCTGAGACCAACCTGCCGCCACACTACTGCTTTGCACACAAGCAGGGAAAAGTGTTGTGAGAAGGAGTGACAAAAGCATTACAAGGGTGTTACCATAGAAATAGAATCCATGTTAGAAGAGTTCTAAAGGAACCTGGAGATGAGAAATGTTCTACTTTGGAACCATTGAGAGTTCTATTACCTAGAAACAACCATGAAAAAATGACAAGAAAATTACTCACAAAATGTATTTATTCAGTTATTCATAATCTCCCTTTGTCCCCCCCCCCTTTCCTCCCCATCTCCTTCTCCTGTATCCCTCTCTTCTTCGTTTCTCCCCTCTTCCCCCAACAGATTGCCCTGGAGTCGGTGTGTGTGATTGACGATGGTGAGACCATGCTGGTGGAGGGGTTACGTGTGGCCCCCCAGGAGAGAGGGAAGGGCGTGGCAGGGGTGCTGCTACGGTTCTGCTCCCAACTGGTCAAGTCCAAGTGGCCTGAGGTGAAGGTGACCAGGCTGACCCGCGATGACCAGCTGGGGCCCAAGGACTTCCAGAAGTACCGCCTCATCACCAAACAGGTAGGTATTGGTTGATTATTTAATTGCTTGGTTGATTGGTTAATTGCTTGGTTGATTGGTTAATTGCTTGGTTGATTGGTTAATTGCTACGTTGATTGGTTAATTGATTGATTTGTACCATAAGTCAAGTATTCCAAGTTGTCCATTTTGTTTCTAGTTATTTCTATAGTCCTTATATTTGTGACTAGACTCAGATTTAATTTAAGCCATTATAGCTCAAATCTACTTTTGCAGTTTACAAAGAATTGTCAGGGAAGCATGTTTTACCAAAATTACAGATTTAACCTTTCACAATGCTTAATTATGTGATACATTTGATTCCCAGTCCATTATCCAACCATACAACTCTTTACCCTACGTCATTTCACCACTGCCTCTCTCCCTAAGGGCATACTGCTGGTTCGCTTCAACGCTGAAGATCTCAAGCTCCGGCTCTCCGAACTGGGGCCGGTTGTGACCCTCCCCACCTACTCCGAGGGTACCCCCCAGGGTTCTGACACCCCTCTGGTTCCCCCGGTCCTTCTGGACCTCAACGAGGCCCACCAGATGTTCCTCAACTCGGGCCTGATGTCCGACCTGGTCCCTAACGCTACCATCGTCCAGGACTGGCAGCCGTTCAAGCTCGTGCCCAGCAACATGGTCATTCTTCTGAAGAAGGTAAGATTATAATCACAGGAGGAACACAATGAAAATAAGTCAGTTGACTTTATCATGCTTTAGGATTGCAAAATTCTGGAAACATTCAGAAGACTTTGTGTTTTTAAATCATTGATGAGTTTTTATGTATTGTTATACTCCCATGGCTGAAGCAGCTCTATATGTATTTCAAATTTCTCAAATAAAATGAATGAATTGATTAATTCAAGGACATCGACTGGATGGTGGACGACCGCTGCACCCCCACTGTGGCCAGCCTGTGCACCCACCCCTTCTGGGTTCCCGGAGGTCCTCGCGGAGTTGGGACGGACACGTACTACCTCAACATCGACGTGTTTGGCAAGGACATAGGCCTTGTGCTCCATCAGTTCCTGAGTCACCTGAGGCGCCACGCCACCACCCTGAAGGGGCACGTCATGTGCCAGATGTTCCTGGATCCTCCCATGTGGAAACCCATGGCCGAATTCTGTTGCCAGACACTGAATGTGGAGCTGGTGAAGGAATACACGGAGCAGTGCGTGGTCGAGTCGGATGTCGTGTAGCCCGGAGGAAGAGGGAGGAGGAAGAGGATGAGGAAGAGGAGAGACAAGACGGAGGAAGAAACATGAAAAAATTTGAAAAGTTTCCAGAGACCCAATGAACGAATGAACCTCATGAAATGGAAAAGTTCCCCAAGAAACTTCAGAAGGATTGGCAACAACCTCCCTAAGAAACTATAGCGAAACACCTCAGAAGCTGCATTATATTTGCAATATGTTTGATTTGAACACTACCGCTAACAAAAATATTTTACAAAAAAAAAGGCAGCTACATGAAATACTTTTGACTAATTAGTTTGAATTAGTTTCTCACAGTTTTTTTTACCATTTAGTCATTTACACAAATCTAGCTCTTAACAACAGGATGCTAATGTTAGTTCCTTTAAAAAAGAAAAAAAGAAAAATGCAAGCTAGCTTGGAGAATATCATGCCTTTCAATCTTTTTAATGTAAATATAAAGTATAAATATGTACACATTCTGAATTGCAAATAAGTCTGCACAACTCTTGAGGCACTTTATGAAACCATATGGGCTGTTGTGCTAAAGTGCAAGTGATGACGGGAGGAAGAGAGGAGTCGTTTCACTTTTAGAAATAACAATATAACTGATTTAGAACGCATCACTCCCATGGTAACGGTAGAAATCCTTATGGACCTATTCTATCCAACACCAAATCCCAAAATACTTTCCAACAAACAATAGCTCTTCAGTGAATCTTACAGAGCATTTGAACGCTTATAATTCACACAAAATGGCTGAAATGGAACAGCTATAATTACACTGAAACGGAACGCTTATAACACTAAAACATGGCCAGTTTTGCTTTTAAAACTATTTCATTTTTTTAAACAATTGCTCAGTTGTTATGTTTTTAAGCACTTAATCATATTGCTAATTTATTGTTACTTTTCCTCGTGTACTTGAATGCAACCGTAGTATCTAAAGAGGTAATATATTATCAGCAGAAGCTTTCTGGAGGCTTTCTAATACTTAATGTGCAATCCAAGCTTACTCTATAGTACATTGCTAATAGTGTGAAAAAGGGAGCTGTACTTATTACTTTACAGTATACCACAAAGACTAAAACAATATAACTAATATAGTTCTGATTGACTTAACATTAACAACATTGTTCAGTAGCTAGAGAAATATTTCCATGGTAAATTTCACCATCGCAAATATTAGCTGACAACCTTTGTAAAGATTGAATTGTAGTCCCTCATCAACATAGACTCAGTCATCAGACATGCTGTGAAACAGCCCTCTGAAACCATTTTAAGCTTCGTAGCCACTCTAAGATGCTTCATAACCCCTCTACGAAGCTCCATAGCTACCCTAAGAAGCTTCATACGCTTTGGGACATGATCAGAGCTCAGCTAAGCAAATGGGACACCCTTTGCTCTCGAAGGTTTCATAACCACTTTACTAAGCTTCGTAGCCACTCTAAGATGCTTCATAACCACTCTACTAAGCTTCATAGCCACTCTAAGAAGCTTTATAAGCTTTCGGCTCTTGAACGTTCCCTTTAAGACATGATGCCCTTGACACGACGTAGCACTGAACGAGCCTACATTGCAACCCCCAACTTGAAACTAAAACCACTACAGATCAGTTACTGGCCACTTCATTGACTCCAACCTGCCCTCGTTGTAAAAGGGACCTTGTTGTAAAGGATGAAATGGACGGAGGAAGAGAATACCTTTTTATTTTTTGGTAGACTGATCAGTGACTCTGACTCTAAAGGATGAACGCACTCACCCATGATAAATGACGGATTTAGGACTGGATCGATATCGGACGATGGATGAGATGCCTGGAGAAAGTGGAATGAAGAATGAAGCAAATTATATACCGGATTCCAAATTCTTCAAAACAACCAACCAATGCTTTGTCAAGGCTGACAATGATTTTCTCAGTTCTCTGAGAAGCACTTCCTATTTTTTTTCACCGATCGAAGAAGCAAACATGGACTGACCCCCCTTTTTTGCTGTGGCGAGTCGTGAGGAAGCCAAAGATGAAGATGAAGATGTGAGTGGCCTGACTCCAGTGGTGAAGAGAAGAAGCAGTACACAGTCATTCCTACACCACCCCACCCTTGTCTCTAAAGGCATTCCCCTACACAACATACGAAACCCCACATGAACCCCCCCAATCAAATAATTTCTAAGAAATTCTCCATAATACGGGAAGGTGGAGCTTTTCCTCACAAGCCCATACAACCTCTCTCTCTTTCCATCTCTCTTCATGAATAGATTGAAGACCAATTTAAAGCCACTGAGTTTAAAACATCACTATTGGCTGGTCAAAGGTAAGGTTCCCTGGATGTACTGTCGTATCCATGCCGACCATCTGGTGTATGTAAATGATCTTAGAGAGCGTGCTTTCCTGCTGCTAGTGTGTGCCCACAAGACCAGATGATTTACTAAACTTATTGTTCAGAAAACCGCCTAGTTAAATTTCTCCCTATTATTTTAAAGCTGGTTTGAACAATTCAGATTTTGACTTCGTAGGCTACGCCACAACACGAGAATAGTCGTTTTGAATTTACCTTGGTGGTGGTTGGACATTTAATGAATAGAGCTCAGTGTATTTAGAAAAGGTCACTGAGATGGGAGAATATGAGCTAATTTGTCTCTCTGATAAGACAGAATACTGTTTAACATTTTAAAAACTCCAGTCCAGTCCACACCCCATATCTGTGTCGGAACGGTCTGTCTGCACGATTGGCAAATGGAAAGCAGTTCTACTGTTACTTTGTGTTCTCCTTATCTCGCCATGGTAAAGATGGAGCTTTCAGTTGTTAAAAGCATCTGAGTGCGAGTGAGGAATGTCATTTTAGAATTCCACAGTGTCAAGGTGGTGTTGGTGTTAGTGGACTTTGCATGGTCACAGACACACAGTGTTGTATTGTATGACTGCCAATATACCCTGCAGAGTCCACAGATCAACTGATCCAATGGCTTTCCAAGACCATATGGCTAAAATGGATACCAGTACACCACAGCCAACCAGGGATACGACAGGTTGGAGGGTATTTGGTTTGAGGTTGAACACAGTCTTTGATATGATGCACACAGACATGTATTAAAAACTAAAAAACTATTCCCACAGCCTCACCACGCCCATGCAATCTATTGCCCAAATGCCCACTACTTACCCACCCAACAACATGTTCAAATCAATGTTGTATCCACTACTACGATAGGGACAAGGTTGTTGTCGTACAAACTGCCTCAGTCCTCAACATACCCATCCAGCAAAGACTATCTCCCCCTACACTCCATCTTCATACGGACTAGACATTATGGTTTTATCTTAATTGTTGTCTGGTGAATTGGTGGTTTGTCACTGTCACCTGGTATATTTCTACATTGTATATTTCTATATTTGACATACAGATATATGCACAGTATTTCAAGGGGATGTGGTTGAAAGGTTGAAATAAGATGCAGTACTGTCGGTGTCTTTTGTCTTGTTCCAGAAGGTATGTTTTGTGTGTTTGAGGGAAAGCTCGAAGGAGAATGTTTGGTAGAGATCCAAGGAGATTTGATTGGTTATAGAGTGCTCCAAATCGGATAATTACGGACTCATTCCAGAATTTAAATAATTCCGGGCACTCTTAAAAGATTATGTAGCAGTACAAGTCATCCACTGTTGTAAAATGGGAACTCTCCTTCCTCCATTGTCCCCCATTCCACACAAACACAGCCGAGAGAAAAATGTTGTTGAACCAACAGCCTTGGGAATAGATATGATGGACAGGGTCTATATTTAAGGGTTTCCTAAAGCACTGTGTATTAGTATGTGACATGCATTTTACATGTGAAAGATACTGTATGGTAATATACTAAACCAGGAGGAGGGTATTTAATGCTCTCCCTTGATGAGGGGTTCTTAACACAATGAGGTTACTGTTACTGCACTGTGCTGCCATTGAGTCGGAGCTCGGTCTGAGGGCTGTAAAGTAAGCACTTTGTTCAGCCGATTCATTGGCTCTCTGCTGCTGTGATAATGGCGGGGAGGGCAGTAGGGCAGCGAGGGAAACCGAAAGGATGTACCATCAGTCATTCATAGTTCTAACTGAACAGCTGTTGTGTTCTGATGTGTTCTGTCGCTCTGTCATCGTCGTCAAGGTCAATGTTAATCAGCCACGGTTATGGAGCAAACATTAGATTGGCCCTATTATTGAATAATTTCTCGTTATGAATCTGATTGCATGCTTAGTTCTGTATTTGCTGATTAAACATAAATATCATATTTTCCCCGCCAAAATATTTATTTTTATTAATTAAGACATTATCGATCTAGTTTGATGTACAAACCGTACTTCATTTGATGGCTGGTTATCATTTAGCTGTGACTCTAATTGTACAAATATATGCAGGTTCTTTGTGTGTCTTTTTTAAAATACTAATTATTTCATCTTATATACCTTGTTTTCCACCCATCCCATTTTTTTCATTTTAATTCCTCACCGCTTTTCACTTTGTTCTTAAAACCGCCACAACATGTAATCTCTTTAAATCTATATTTGGTCATTTTGAATACGGACACACCTACAGTATTATAAACAGCTGGAGCTGAGATGAAGTAGATGAATGAGAGAGGTGCTACAGTTCTTAGCATTTTGTCTGACAGAAAGTGTGCCAGGTGCCATGGTGACGTGGTTGAAACAGATGGGAGGAAGTTCAGAGATGAGCTTGTATTGATAACATAGCCTGATCCCAGATCTGTTTGCGTTTTAGCCAACTCCTCTGTCTATGATAGTCAGACAAATTTGGCTGAAGTACGTACTGATCTCGGACCATTATAGTGGCTAGTCTTAATAGTAGTTATGGCTATGCTTGGTGGTGGAGAAGGGGAGAGTAAACCGAAACCCTCATCCCTCATTTATGAAATGGTGGCGGTGGAGGTCATAAAGATGAGGGGGATGGGGGAAGGAGAGGTCAGGGAGAGAGAGGGAAGGAGGGATGGTGTGGGTGTTGTGGAGGAGGAGATGAGGGAGTTTCTGTCTCTTATTGCAGTACCTAAGAGGCAAAACCAGGGGAGGATGGTTACAGTAGGTTACAGAACCCTGAAAAATTATATGAAGCTTTGTCGCCAAGCTAAGATGCTTTATAGCCACTCTATGAAGCTCCACAGTCTGATCTTTAACCAGCATGCACAGTATGTGGGTAAAAGTTCAGACAAAAACGTGGGGGAGACAGAGATAGCAACAGTAGGGAGAGGTGAATGACAATAGAGGACCAGGCCGGTCAAACTATTTATATCTACTACATTGTTATGTATCCACACTATGTACCCTTCTAGTGTCTAGGGCAGAGCACATGACTTCCTGGTTCTCTAGCTACCCATGGACAGCAGGTGTAAAACACTGATGACAATTTATCACTCACAACGCTGACATTGAGACACTGACTAGACCAGAGCTCTCCAACCCTGTTCCTGGAGAGCTACCCTCCCGTAGCTTTTAATTCAACCCCAGTTGTAACTATCCTGATTTAGCTTATTAACCAGCTGGCTTATTAGAATCAGGTTCGCCGGTTTAGAGTTGGAGTGAAACCCGTGAGGACGGTAGCTCTCCAGGAACAGCGTTGGAGATCCCTGGTCTAGAGTCAGTGTGTCTCAATGTCAGTGTTGTGAGTGATAGATTGTCACCAGTGTTTACAGCTGCTGTCCATGGGTAGCTAGAGAACCAGGAAGTCAAGTTAAAGCTGTTCTGTTTGCAGACTGAGGCTGTGTTCAGAGTGAACATCTATTCCCTACATAGTGCACACTAGGCAATAGTGTGCCATTTGGGACGCACAATCAGTGTCCTTTCCATGCTAAAATACATTTGGCTTATCGTTGAATCCCCTATGGTGAGGTGAGAGCCAGCAAGGTTTGTATTTATATCTATAGACTAACTCCACATGAGATGGAGTTGAAGACCCGTCACCTGCTAATATTAGGATACATGATACAGTAAGGCCCCTTAAACACACACTCACACACACGCACACACACACACACACACTTTATACACAGCCAGGAGAGTCTATTCCTCTCCTAAACTGCTTACTGCTTAGCCAGTGACATTTAAGAGGCTACGACGACAGTTAGCTAGAGTTTCAGCTTTGTGTGTGTGTGGGTGCGTGTGTGTGTGTGTGTGTGTGTGGGTGTATGTGAGTGTGTGTCTGTGTGTGTAATCTGTCGATGTGTCACAGTGTCTGGTTGCACGGCGAGAGACACAGAGACCCTTTTCAGACAGATTTCTCAGCTGGTTGTGAATGGAAAGTCTGCCTGTGTCCCAAATGGCACCATGCTACCAATGTAGGGTACTACTTTTAACTAGGGCCCATAGGGAATAGGGTGAGATTTGGGGCAACAACTCTGCGAAAGAGAGAATGGGGGGAAGGGGCAGAGGAAAAAGAGGGAAGGGGGGTGAGGTTAGGGGAAAGAGAGAGAGAGTTTTTCAGATGCTTGTTGTGGGTTTTGGAGAGAGACAGATGGGTACCTACAGTACTGTCTGGTTTTATGGCCGTTGGAAGCTGCTGCTGGTGAATGTGGTTTTGGCTGGGTGTTTAATAAGGATCTAGGACTGCGTGGAATGGACTCAAGCAGCTGTCTCGTCCAGTCATTGGGATCGAGTAGCCACAAGTAATGTAGATGTACACACACACACACACACGCACTTGCACCATATATAACACACACACACACGCGCACACACACACGCTTGCACATTTAACACATTTAACACATTCAGATTTATTTTTTTCATAATCCTATTTCTCTATATTTTCTAAATGAGTATTAACAGCGACCCTAATGCATGTTTTATTATGGCCTTGTCGACTTCAGAAAGGGCTGATGAATTTATATTTCATTTTGTTCTCGGTTTTTCATCCATTCATTTATTTGTTTATTTCTCCTTCTTTGAACCCTCTGTATTCAGACACATCTTAATCTATGACAAAGATTAGGATCATTTTGTGCCCCCATTTTGTCTGAACCTGGGAAAGGAATCAAGAAGAGAAGCACAAATGAACCCTTGATTGCCTGACTACGAACAAATATAAAGTCTTTGTCAAATTATAAATTCAACTAAAACCACCATCAAAACAAAACTGAAAATAAAACTGGAAAGACAAAACAAAACTGAAAAGGCAGCTGGAATTGACCAGTGGGTACATGCTTTTGAAGTATGTTCTTCTTAATGCCCTGCTTATGGGAAAAACGAAGAAAAAACCCTTGTGAAAGAAAAAAACATCTAATCTTACTACTTGGCCATACTGCACCATGCCGATGCCTCTTTTGTGAACAACTACTGTATTTGTGCTCTTGTGCAATTATCTCTTATGTTACTGTTGATGTGACATACTGTAAGGAACATGGGAGTGGTAGAAACCATAGGAATAGAAACATGGCCGCTGTTACCGTTGATTTGAATGGGAATGGCCGTTCTAGGAATTCTATTTCGATGGGTGAGAAACGCAACTGGACCTTCTACCCTATCAATCTGTGACCATGCATATAGCCCAAGTGTTGTGATAGCTAATCATGCTAACCGTGCTACGTGCATGTTATCCAACCCAAATTATCATCTGACTGTCCTGCATATACAGACAAGTAATATATGTGGTCTGGTCACGTTCATGTGTACATTGTAAATAACCTAAAAGCCTATCTATCCATCTGAAGGGAAGAAAACAAGACACAGCATATTGTAATTTTGTATGTTTGAACAGAGATTTTAGATGCTATATGCAAGATAAAAACCAAACAGTAAAACACTGATTCTGGTTACGTCTCCACACCCACGTTCTGAAAACGTTTTACATGGGGAATGATTTTTCTGTAACACCAGATGTGAAGGGGGGGTAGATTTCTGTGTAACACCAGACATGGTCATTCAGTGGGTTTTCATTCAATTCAATTCAAAGGTATTAGAGCTTTGTGATCAAATAGTCCACCAGCACATTCATTCCTTAGGTGATGTTGAGTGAATACTCTTACTCCGTTTCCTTATTTCTTTCTTCTTCACATCCAAACATGTAAAGAAAAGAAACAGCATACTATGATATTATTCCCTTTATTAGGTGGAATCCACCTGAACACTGGGGGTTTTGGGGTCTGAAGTCGTACCAAAGACTTCTCAGATGGTCTCCCAGGCAACGCGGCAAAGACCCAACTGTCAATCTCTATACTACTGTTATCAGAATCAGCTTTGGTTATCTATGATAACAAGGTCCAAACACAGCTTCTCTGTACGACCTACGATACAAATTCTCCTAAATGTACCTGTGCAAAAGTTGACTGATTCCAATAACTGCTGATCCTGAAAGAGATTTAACAATAATTAGAGATATTTTGAGATTAGATATATCTGGATATGCCGAATAATCAAATTAAACAAACAGACAGCTGAGGTCAAAGACATGGCCACTTTATTTTTCAACAACAAAAAATATTCACACTTACCTTGCCAAGCTTTCACTATAGCGGTCCAACTAAATGACCAATGTCTGATTAAACATACATACCTTATATAGACTTAGGTTAGATGAAAATGCCCAGACCTTGACCCCTGCTCAGAACCACCAAGGTCAAGGGTCATAGAGCAAAGGTTATGGTTCTGGAGTTTTCATTTAGCCCATTTTCCTTGATATGACTGCAGCTTTTGAGTATCCCCTAGAGTTTCACAATTATATACGTACAGTGTAAAATGTATTGTGTGTTGAAGCCTATATGTCATTGACTCACAGTTATAACAGGTTATAACCTACAATCAGGTTACACTGATCGATATATGCTAAAATCACAAGATCCTGTGAGATAAAAGACAGGATGTATATTTATTAATCTCATAACTTTACAGTTTTAAATCATTTTAGTGATGCTTCTTATTGGATTCACAGCTGTGTGTCTGTCGAGGTGGTAAATACAGTGGTCATGCCATTCAAAGGTATGTTGGTAATCTGGAAAATATTTATCTTTTTTTTTCTTGGTCCTTCTATTCATTTTAATATTTTATTTTATACCCAACTTTCTCTGCTTATTCTCAAGCGGTGATTTGGATTTTTTTTTAAATGTTGAAAAAAACAAACATTTTTGTTTTTTAAATGTATTATTATGCTTTTTGATTGTTATTATTTTTCAGTTTTCAGAAGCATATTTTTTTTTTTTGCGACAGATGCAAAACTATTTTAAATACAATACTTAAAAAAAACTACTTTACAATCTACGAGAGATCTATGGGATGTGTTTTTTTTTTCTCCAATTCGGATGCAAAAATGTGTGTATGCTGGGGAGTGACGATGGGTATGGCACAGAAACATGTGGCTAGGTTTACACAGAGTCCAAACACACTCAACATAATACCTAAGAAATGTCTTAAGACAATACGTAAGATGCTAATTAATAAGATATGCATTTTTACTTTGTCTAGGGCAGTACTTATTCCTGTTTTGACCTAATGTTCGAGTTATGCATTTTTTAAAGTTGTCAAAGCTAGACAGGTTCGCTAGTATTATTAACGTTGTATAAATATTAACCTTGTGCTACTATTATTTGTGGGGAAAGTATAGACTTAGGTATGGGGCACAGGGTAGATGATTTTTTTGTGTAAACCTAGCCATATACTTACATGGAATACAATTTTTTGAATGCTTTATAATCATAAAGTGATGGCTACAAACAGGTTAGTAGTAGTATTTACTGATAAAAATATATTTTAAATTTTGCTTGCGTTTATATAATATTGTTGTAGTAGTAGTAATACTGTAAAAACATGTGTACATTTCAACATACCTCCCTTTCTCTCCGTTCTCTGGATAAGTAGTTTAATCAAGGAAATTTTAACATCTACAAACATATAATCCTTATTAAGTGTATATTGCAACATTGTTAAGGACAAAACAGACGTGGAAAACACAGTAACTTTGTTTAACTATAGAAGCTATTGTGAAGTCATTCTAACGTTGTGATGATAACAGTAAAAGTCCAGGCTGTTTATGTATGTAGTAGTATTTGATTAGTATTTTTGTAGTAGTATATTATGAGATGAAGTAATGATGAAAGTAACTAACATGGCAGAAATGCATATTGTTAGAAAATGAAGCTCCGCACTACAGACTGACGCTTTCAGAAGTTCTTTGTTGATTGTTTCTTTATTATTATTTTTGTTCCTTTTTTTTACATTTCTTTTTTTCTTTCTCTGTTCAGATTTCTGCCTTTGTTAGGTGTTGTTAGCTAAAAAGAAAACATTTTTTAAAAACGAAACAACAAGTGCATGTCAGAATGTTAAGCTCTTTCTATATATTAAAAGAGCTCACTTTTTGTGTTAGAGTTACGGAAATTTACAAGGACAAAAAAAAGAAAAGAAAACAAGAAAAATAAAGGTGGGGTGGTGAGATGTGTGTGTTTTACAGGGGCACAAACAAAACGCCAATACAACATGAGAGTTATTACGCATCGCAATGTACAAACACACAAACAGACACAGAATTTTCCCCCAAGCACTTCTAGCCTATCCATGGAACATAAATCTGGCATATATAATTTTCTTTCTTTCTTCACATTTTACATTTACATTTTAAGATAGCTATGATAAGATAGCTAGGTGAGACAGCCACATATATCAATTATAGTAAGTACGTTTAAGAGTGTGTTTACATACAAACACAGTAGAATGTTGTGTGGGTTGTAAGAATCAACGTTAAGTTGACATTTGGGTAAAAACGTTTGTAAACCTTGTCTGAAATGGTGAAACTTAAAGGGGCTTGATGGGTGGATGGTTTCTGAAATGTTGAAGCGAAAAGGGACTTGATGGATACATTACATTATAGTCATTTAGCAGACACTCTTATCCAGAGCTACTTACAGTAGCAATTAAGGTTAATAAGTGCCTTGCTCAAGGGCACATTGGCAGATTCGAACAAGCAACCTTTTGGTTACTGGCCCAATGCTCTTTAACCGATACACTCTTAGAGAAAAGGTTATCGCTATAGGAGAACCCTTTTTGGTTCCAGGTAGAACCCTTTTGGGTTCCATGTAGAACCCTCTATAGAAAGGGTTCTTCATGGAACCCAAAAATGGTTCTACCTGTGAACAAAAATGGTTCTTTGAAGGGTCCTCCTGTGGGGATAGCCAAAAAACCCTTTGAGGTTCTAGATGGCACCTTTTTTCCTAAGAGTGTAGGCTACCAGCGCTGATTGTAATTACTTTAGATATTTCAATGGGAGACAATGTTACTCAAGCAGTTAATATGTGGTAGATTACAGAGATTCACAGGGTTGGGTCGAAACCATGAAAAACCAATATGATTGGATTTTCCCATCAAAGTACCATGAAAAATACGGTGTGGATTTTGGGTCACGCATGCACACACACGCTTACACATTTGCGTCACAACCTTGGCCCTAACACTGGGTTTGACAGAGCCATTACTAAACAACAGTATAGCCAAGCACAATGGTATATATGCCTCAGGGACACGGTCGATGTTGGAACTCAATGTTTAATGCAAAT
Organism: Salvelinus fontinalis; assembly: GCF_029448725.1. Taxonomy (NCBI): domain Eukaryota; kingdom Metazoa; phylum Chordata; class Actinopteri; order Salmoniformes; family Salmonidae; genus Salvelinus; species Salvelinus fontinalis. The sequence goes on along the minus strand of NC_074700.1, from coordinate 23,541,881 downwards.
GGAAAAAAGAGGTGGTCGATACACAACAATACAATGGCACAATTACCATATAGCACAAACTGGTACTTATAGGTTATAACATGTTATAAATAATTATATAGAGGTTATAACAGGCTATATAGAGGTTATCAAAGGGTTACAAGGTTTTCCTTGTCATTATGGTTTGCAATACTAGCACACTGTATGTAAGGGGTTCCATTAGTCAGGGGTTCCATTAGTCAGAAAGTTCCATGAGTCAGGGGTTCCATTAGTCAGGGGTTCCATGAGTCAGGGGTTCCATTAATCAGGGGTTTCATGAGTCAGGGGTTCCATTAGTCAGGGGTTCCATTAGTTAGAAAGTTCCATGAGTCAGGGGTTCCATGAGTCAGGGGTTCCATGAGTCAGGGGTTCCATGAGTCAGGGGTTCCATTAGTCAGAAAGTTCCATGAGTCAGGGGTTCCATGAGTCAGGGGTTCCATGAGTCAGGGGTTGCATTAGTCAGGGGTTTCATGAGTCAGCGGTTCCATTAGTCAGGGGTTCCATTAGGCAGTGTTGCTGTTGGTCAGTATTTGTCTGAAAAGTCGTGTAGCTACAGTACCTACCCAGCTACTTTGGGTAGTCAAATGTCGGTCCCTTTTTCTTTGACAAGAAAATCAGTGTGGGTGTGTGTGTGTGTGTTATGCTCTCCCTCACCCAGAAAGTAAACAAATAACCCCCTCTCCCCATCAAAACTAAACAAAGCACAGAGATAAGGACAGTGGGTGTGTGTGCGTGTGTGTGTGTGTGTGGGCGGGGGGGGGGGGGGAGCTCTTATCAATGCCTTCGTGACATGAATTCCCTCACTCTGTCCCTCTCTCTTTCTCTCTCTCTCACTCTTTCTCTCTCTCGCTCTCTCTTTCACTCTGTCCCTCTCTCTCTCTCTTTCACTGTCTCTCTCCTTCTCTTTCTCTCTCCAGGTCAAGCTCTATCCAATTCTCTCTGTGTCTACCTTTATTTAAAACACAACAACCCACCCACACATCTGAAGGTATCTATCTGCTGTATAACACAGTTAAATAACACAACACCACGTGTTAAGGACAAGTGGGCAGTTTAATAGAAATCCAAAGCTTTGGGATATATAGCCTCTCTATATAGCCTATGGTATCCTCTCTGCTGAGGTGTTGGGTTGATTTAGAGGGAACAATAAATGGCTGTGAATATTTGTCAACATGCAATGACGAGATCACACTCCCACCCACCCACCCACACACACACACACACACGTACACACACACACACACCTGTCTTGAGAGGGAGATGGAGAACGAGTGAAAGAAAGAGAGGAAGAATGACAGAGAGGGATATCTTTGAACAGAAAGAGGTAGTGAAGGAAAAAGCTTTATTTTGCGACAGAGGAAAGGAAACTACATGAGAAGGTACATTCTTCTAAGATGGCTGGGGCATATAGTTAGAGCAGGGTTTCAGAAACTATGGGTCGGGACCCAAAGTGGGTCTGGGCATGTGAGAGGTAGGTCATTTGGGTCTTGAGATGAAAAAGTGTAAGAACCCCTGATTTAGAGAGTTGGGCCATTTTTTTAGAATGTTTTATTTTGTTCTAATTCTAAACATACAGTTAGATAGCGTTATTTAAATATTCCCCATGTAATATTAATGTGAGCTAACATGGCTGCCATAGAATGCTGTAGTGTTATACTCTCTAAATGCATGGCACTGGTGTCTGGTTGGGATAACCAGTAGATTAGGTTTTATTTCTAGTAAAAACAAATGGTGTCCATGTTTGACAGGTGGGGTTAGAAGGGGCTGATCCACCAGGGCCCGCTGACCCCACCTGCTCTAGAAACAAGACCCCAGATGGTGGCCCCTCACTGGGGAAAGACAGACAGATAGTACCCTCCCACAATCCTGAATCTAAACCCAACCACCTCTACCATGGTGCGGCTAATACACACACACACACACACACACACACACACACACACACACACACACACACACACACACACACACACACACACACACACACACACACACACACAGACCACAGACACACACACGTGCACACACACACACACACACACTGGAGAAAGACAGACAGAGTCCTCCCCTAACCTTGACCCTAACACCCCCCCGTAGAGCTAAACATCTGTAGGTTCAAGTTCCACCTCAAAGATTTTAGACAAATGTTCTTCAATTCCAGACAGTCCAAGGGGCCCACTGGGTGTGTAGACTTCTGTGTCCAACAATTTAACCAATCATCACATCCTTCATAAATTGACACAGATTGTATGGTTACAACATCAACCCGGAGGTGTCACATTAATACTAATACATTCTTGGTCATCCCAAAAGTGGCCGAAGAGTCCAGCCACCCAAGCTGTTCACTTTGGTACCATTCGGCAAACGGTACCGGAGCATCGGCTCTCGGATCAACAGGCTCCGAGACAGCTTCTACCCCCAAGTCATTAAGACTGCTAAATAGTTAATTCATGGTTAGCCGGATTATCTGCACTGACTCTATGCACACACTATATACACACTCACTCACACACTTTAATATTCTTCTACTACTCTGTTCTTTATATTACCCTTATTATTATCTATCCTGATGCCTAGTCACTTTACCCTGCCTTCATGTACATATCTACCTCAAATACCTTATTATTATCTATCCTGATGCCTATTCACTTTACCCTGCCTTCGTGTACATATCTACATCAAATACCTTATTATTATCTATCCTGATGCCTAGTCACTTTACCCTGCCTTCATGTACATATCTACATCAAATACCTTATTATTATCTATCCTGATGCCTAGTCACTTTACCCTGCCTTCATGTACATATCTACCTCAAATACCTTATTATTATCTATCCTGATGCCTAGTCACTTTACCCTACGTTCATTTACATATCTACTTCAAATACCTCATACCTCTGCACATTGATCAGGTACTGGTACTCCCTGTATATAACTCCACATTGATCTGGTACTGATACTCCCTGTATATAGCTCCACATTGATCTGGTACTGGTACTCCCTTGTATATAGCTCCACATTGATCTGGTACTGGTACTCCCTTGTATATAGCTCCACATTGATCTGGTACTGGTACTCCCTGTATGTCTGCATCTTTGGGACGGGCTTGTAAGCAAGCATTTCACGGTTAAGTCTGCACTCGTTGTATATAGCTCATGTGACAAATACAATTTGATTTGATCAATGGGTGTTTTGGGGGGGTGGGACAGGGAGATTGGGAAGTGAGGGACGGTAGGTGTTGGAAGGGGGGGTTGGGGGTAAAGTTGGAGAGTATTTGTGGGGACGAGACTCTTGTTTTCTGCCCGCAATTAGCAACAGCCATTCAGTATTCCGTTTGAGGATTTAATTGGGCCAGACCACACAGAAAACACTGATACTCACACACACACAGAGACACAGAGACACAGATCTACACTCAGAATCAAGGACCTTGTCTGGGGGGCCTATAGAGGGTGTTCGGGGTGTACCTGGGGTTGTTAAGACTGGGAAAACGTTTAACCTTTTACGATTCACTTAGTGGAGCTTCATTTAAGAATGCTCTGACCTCTGGCCATAGCACATAGACTCTTCAGCCATAGCAACACAGACTCTACAGTCACTGACCAATGGCCATAGCAACACAGACTCTACAGTCTCTGACCAATGGCCATAGCAACACAGACTCTACAGTCTCTGACCAATGGCCATAGCACATAGACTCTTCAGCCATAGCAACACAGACTCTACAGTCTCTGACCAATGGCCATTGCAACACAGACTCTACAGTCTCTGACCAATGGCCATTGCAACACAGACTCTACAGTCTCTGACCAATGGCCATTGCAACACAGACTCTACAGTCTCTGACCAATGGCCATTGCAACACAGACTCTACAGTCTCTGACCAATGGCCATTGCAACACAGACTCTACAGTCTCTGACCAATGGCCATAGCACATAGACTCTTCAGCCATAGCAACACAGACTCTACAGTCACTGACCAATGGCCATAGCACAAAGACTCTTCAGCCATAGAAACACAGACTCTACAGTCTCTGACCAATGGCCATAACAACACAGACTCTACAGCCATAACAACACAGACTCTACAGTCTCCTACCGCTGGCCATAGCAACACAGACTCTACAGTCTCTGACCAATGGCCATAGCAACACAGACTCTGCAGTCTCTGACCAATGGCCATAGCAACACAGACTCTACAGCCATAACAACACAGACTCTACAGTCTCTGACCGCTAGCCATAACAACACAGACTCTACAGACTCATATAGAGTTACACTCAATTAATATCTTAGGTGAGGATCTCATCAGTTTACAAGGTGGCAAGTCCAGTAACATGTACTGTTAACTCACACACAGCCATGTATGTGCACGCACGCACACACGCACGCACGCACGCACACACACACACACACACACACACACACACACACACACACACACACACACACACACACACACACACACACACACACACACACACACACACACACACACACACACACACACACACAGTTAAGAACAGTTTTCACTTCGAGCCTGTGGATGGAATGTGCTATAGGCTACAAATAAGGTTAATTTGTTTCTAATGCACTGTTGGTTTCCATTAGTATTCACATGAACTGAGGGTGGATACCAAACTGTGAAGGCGCCACAATAGGGTAGATGTAGAAGGAGTTATTAGATAGAAAGATGTAAAAGTGGAGGGATGGAAGGAGTTATTACATAGAAAGATGTAGAAGTGGAGGGTGGAAGGGGTTATTAGATAGAAAGATGTAGAAGTGGAGGGTGGAAGGAGTTATTAGATAGAAAGATGTAGAAGTGGAGGGTGGAAGGAGTTATTAGATAGAAAGATGTAGAAGTGGAGGGTGGAAGGAGTTATTAGATAGAAAGATGTAGAAGTGGAGGGTGGAAGGAGTTATTAGATAGAAAGATGTAGAAGTGGAGGGGTGGAAGGAGTTATTAGATAGAAAGATGTAGAAGTGGAGGGTGGAAGGAGTTATTAGATAGAAAGATGTAGAAGTGGAGGGTGGAAGGAGTTATTAGATAGAAAGATGTAGAAGTGGAGGGTGGAAGGAGTTATTAGATAGAAAGATGTAGAAGTGGAGGGTGGAAGGAGTTATTACATAGAAAGATGTAGAAGTGGAGGGTGGAAGGAGTTATTACATAGAAAGATGTAGAAGTGGAGGGTGGAAGGAGTTATTACATAGAAAGATGTAGAAGTGGAGGGTGGAAGGAGTTATTACATAGAAAGATGTAGAAGTGGAGGGTGGAAGGAGTTATTAGATAGAAAGATGTAGAAGGAGTTATTAGATAGAAAGATGTAGAAGTGGAGGGTTGAAGGAGTTATTACATAGAAAGATGTAGAAGTGGAGGGTGGAAGGAGTTATTACATAGAAAGATGTAGAAGTGGAGGGTGGAAGGTGTTATTAGATAGAAAGATGTAGAAGTGGAGGGTGGAAGGAGTTATTAGATAGAAAGATGTAGAAGTGGAGGGTGGAAGGAGTTATTACATAGAAAGATGTAGAAGTGGAGGGTGGAAGGAGTTATTAGATAGAAAGATGTAGAAGGAGTTATTAGATAGAAAGATGTAGAAGTGGAGGGTGGAAGGAGTTATTACATAGAAAGATGTAGAAGTGGAGGGTGGAAGGAGTTATTACATAGAAAGATGTAGAAGTGGAGGGTGGAAGGTGTTATTAGATAGAAAGATGTAGAAGTGGAGGGTGGAAGGAGTTATTAGATAGAAAGATGTAGAAGTGGAGGGTGGAAGGAGTTATTACATAGAAAGATGTAGAAGTGGAGGGTGGAAGGAGTTATTAGATAGAAAGATGTAGAAGTGGAGGGTGGAAGGAGTTATTACATAGAAAGATGTAGAAGTGGAGGGTGGAAGGAGTTATTACATAGAAAGATGTAGAAGTGGAGGGTGGAAGGAGTTATTACATAGAAAGATGTAGAAGTGGAGGGTGGAAGGAGTTATTAGATAGAAAGATGTAGAAGGAGTTATTAGATAGAAAGATGTAGAAGTGGAGGGTGGAAGGAGTTATTACATAGAAAGATGTAGAAGTGGAGGGTGGAAGGAGTTATTACATAGAAAGATGTAGAAGTGGAGGGTGGAAGGTGTTATTAGATAGAAAGATGTAGAAGTGGAGGGTGGAAGGAGTTATTAGATAGAAAGATGTAGAAGTGGAGGGTGGAAGGAGTTATTACATAGAAAGATGTAGAAGTGGAGGGTGGAAGGAGTTATTAGATAGAAAGATGTAGAAGTGGAGGGTGGAAGGAGTTATTACATAGAAAGATGTAGAAGGAGTTATTAGATAGAAAGATGTAGAAGTGGAGGGTGGAAGGAGTTATTAGATAGAAAGATGTAGAAGTGGAGGGTGGAAGGAGTTATTAGATAGAAAGATGTAGAAGTGGAGGGTGGAAGGAGTTATTACATAGAAAGATGTAGAAGTGGAGGGTGGAAGGAGTTATTAGATAGAAAGATGTAGAAGTGGAGGGTGGAAGGAGTTATTACATAGAAAGATGTAGAAGTGGAGGGTGGAAGGAGTTATTAGATAGAAAGATGTAGAAGTGGAGGGTGGAAGGTGTTATTAGATAGAAAGATGTAGAAGTGGAGGGTGGAAGGAGTTATTAGATAGAAAGATGTAGAAGTGGAGGGTGGAAGGTGTTATTACATAGAAAGATGTAGAAGGAGTTATTAGATAGAAAGATGTAGAAGGAGTTATTAGATAGAAAGATGGAGAAGTGGAGGGTGGAAGGTGTTATTACATAGAAAGATGTAGAACGAGTTATTAGATAGAAAGATGTAGAAGTGGAGGGTGGAAGGAGTTATTAGATAGAAAGATGTAGTAGTGGAGGGTGGAAGGAGTTATTAGATAGAAAGATGTAGAAGTGGAGGGTGGAAGGAGTTATTAGATAGAAAGATGTAGAAGGAGTTATTAGATAGAAAGATGTAGAAGTGGAGGGTGGAAGGTGTTATTACATAGAAAGATGGAGAAGTGGAGGGTGGAAGGTGTTATTAGATAGAAAGATGTAGAAGTGGAGGGTGGAAGGAGTTATTACATAGAAAGATGGAGAAGTGGAGGGTGGAAGGTGTTATTACATAGAAAGATGTAGAAGGAGTTATTAGATAGAAAGATGTAGAAGTGGAGGGTGGAAGGAGTTATTAGATAGAAAGATGTAGTAGTGGAGGGTGGAAGGAGTTATTAGATAGAAAGATGTAGAAGTGGAGGGTGGAAGGAGTTATTACATAGAAAGATGTAGAAGGAGTTATTAGATAGAAAGATGTAGAAGTGGAGGGTGGAAGGAGTTATTACATAGAAAGATGTAGAAGTGGAGGGTGGAAGGTGTTATTACATAGAAAGATGTAGAAGTGGAGGGTGGAAGGAGTTATTACATAGAAAGATGTAGAAGTGGAGGGTGGAAGGAGTTATTACATAGAAAGATGTAGAAGTGGAGGGTGGAAGGTGTTATTAGATAGAAAGATGTAGAAGTGGAGGGTGGAAGGAGTTATTAGATAGAAAGATGTAGAAGTGGAGGGTGGAAGGAGTTATTAGATAGAAAGATGTAGAAGTGGAGGGTGGAAGGAGTTATTACATAGAAAGATGTAGAAGTGGAGGGTGGAAGGAGTTATTACATAGAAAGATGTAGAAGTGGAGGGTGGAAGGTGTTATTAGATAGAAAGATGTAGAAGTGGAGGGTGGAAGGAGTTATTAGATAGAAAGATGTAGAAGTGGAGGGTGGAAGGAGTTATTAGATAGAAAGATGTAGAAGTGGAGGGTGGAAGGAGTTATTAGATAGAAAGATGTAGAAGTGGAGGGTGGAAGGAGTTATTAGATAGAAAGATGTAGAAGTGGAGGGTGGAAGGAGTTATTACATAGAAAGATGTAGAAGTGGAGGGTGGAAGGAGTTATTACATAGAAAGATGTAGAAGTGGAGGGGTGGGGTTTTGAAACAATTAGGACTTCAAATGTGATGCAAATATCAACTCTGTTAGGGGATCTGGGACATGACAGTGTGAGGAGAGAGCTGTGGAACATGTTCTATGTTCTATAGAGAGGTTCTACACTTAGAAAAAGCTGTCCCCATAGGAGAACAACTTTGGTTCCAGGCAGAATTATTTTGCGTTCCATGTAGGGTTCTACATGGAACCCAAAATAGTTCTACCTGGAACCAAAAAGGGTTCTTCAAAGGGTTCTCCTCTAGGGACGGCCAGTTTTTCCTTTGTTTTCACTAGTTACCACAGCCACAAAGTCAAAATTGGCTATACTGTATCATAAAAATGTATGATTTTTGTTGTTGTTGCTTTTTGGTCTTCATTTAAGGTTAGGATTAAGAATAAGGTTCGCAGTGTGGTTAAAGTTAGGGTTAATGTTAGGGGTTAGGTTTAACATCTGATTTAATTACTTTGATTTTAAGAAGAGACATTTTTTAAATAGGCGGGGTTTATGCCTTTGTGGCTGTGGTATCTAGTGACGACCCAGTTGAAAAAAATGGTAATGTTGTGAGTTGGGGAACGCTGTCAGCATGGCCACTCCCCTTTGAATACTGTACGTCACTCATTGCTTCAAGCCACACCCACCAAACGGGAGCAAACGTACCTCAAAGTCTGTTCACGAAATTACAAGAACGTTTTGGGGAAATGTGTCGTTCAGTACAAACCGTTACACAACGTAGTCAACTTTCAAGTGAACTGAACGCACTTGAGGTTAGTGCCGTAGGAGCAACAGGGAGTGAGGACAAAAATTGTCAAAACAAGCAGTTGTGACAAAACATTTTAGAATGTTTTTAGAACGAATTTCTCTGTTATTTCGAGGTGAAGCTGCAGCAAGAGGGGAGAAATGGTCAACAAAGCTGGCTATATCAATAAATACATTCGTATTTGATTGTGAATTAGTTTTATTTTGCTGAGGAAGTCCTAGTCACACAATTTATAAATTTTATATCTAACGCAGAAGTTTGGTGCTTGACCGGGCAGTATTTCTGGAGTTTGGCAATGTGCACGACAAATATCTTAAATTTGTCCATTAGCTTGCCAACGTAGCTCTAAGCCAGTCACTTCATTTGAAATTAATAGTAAACTAACCTAGTGCACACACTCAATGCTAAACACCAAATGCTTCCTCCATAAGTTAGCTAGCAAGCTACTTTAGCAACATTATGTTATCACAATGAATGAGTTTTGAAGAAGCTAGCGCTGCTTGTTCTGCCGCTAGTCAGTAGCCTCCAGTCTGAACCCAAAGTTAGTAACGATCATGGAGAAACATGCTGATCTACGGACTGATTTCTGATAACAATTTGGGGCAACATGTCTACAACTTCAGAGCAAGCTAAGCAAACTGTTTATTTGTCAGTAGCTAGCTATGTTACCGTTAGTAAACTAGCTACAAGTTGGCTAAGTGTAACGGATGTGAAATGGCTAGCTAGTTAGCGGGTACGCGCTAGTAGCATTTCAATCAGTTACGTCACTTGCTCTGAGACTTTAAGTAGGGTTGCACCTTGCTCTGCAAGGGCCGCGGCCTTTGTGGAGCGATGGGTAACAATGATTCGTGGGCGAGCAGAGGGTCGGGGCGAGGGGACGACGTAAAGTTATACTGTTACATTGATGCTGTTGACCCAGATCACTGGTTGCTGCGGAAAAGGAGGAGGTTGAAAGGGGGGTGAGTGTAACGGATGTGAAATGGCTAGCTAGTTAGCGGGTACGCGCTAGTAGCATTTCAATCAGTTACGTCACTTGCTCTGAGACTTTAAGTAGGGTTGCCCCTTGCTCTGCAAGGGCCGCGGCCTTTGTGGAGCGATGGGTAACGATGCTTCGTGGGCGACCGTTGTTGATGTGTGCAGAGGGTCCCTGGTTCGCTCCCGTGTCGGGGCGAGGGGACGGTTTAAAGTTATACTGTTACATAAGCAGTTGATAAAGTCATGGCGGCCCGACTGACGTTGTTGCACAAACTTTTAGCAGGCCCTAACTACCACTCTGTTTTATATTTTCGTGAATTATAAAGTATAAAATTATTGTTTTCTTTGTGTGTAATAATTTAGCTAGCAATTCTGCCTATTCCATAGTTATACGAAAGTGAAGTGATATAAAACATTAGAACTATGTTTTCTGTTGAGGAACGAGCGTTGTGTAGGGATGACGCGATCTGACGTAACATGCTGACCAGACCGAACACGTCGCGTGCGCGAGCGTCGCAAAATAAATTTAGAAATCCATGCTATTCAATTATTGCACCCACTGCTTGCACGGCCAACGAGCTCTGCGACACCAAGGGCTAAAATATATGTTGTTCCTATTTCTGACGCAGATCGCGCTGCAAGTCCTGCCTCTCCCATCCCCTCATTGGTTTATAGAAGCAGGTACCCACGTGCCATCTCCTCATTGGTTTATAGAAGCAGGTACCCACGTGCCATCTCCTCATTGGTTATACCCACGTGGGTGATAGAAAGACTAACTGTTTTTCCGGTAGTCATGGTAATACAATGAAAGTTTAGATGCGATCACCATATAATTTAAAAGATGAAAAAGCCTGGAAGGAGGAGAGATGACTAGAAACGATTCGGTTGGCCGTTTTATGTGTGGATTAATTGTCGGAGTAGAGATCCTTGTGCATTTCAGGTAAAATAACAACTCAATGTTTATATCCCAGGACAAATTAGCTAGCAACAGCAAGCTAGCTAAATAGGACAAATTAACGTTAGCTAGCAAGTCCAAGCTAACTAGCTAAATTACCATACATGTTTAATGCTTTTCAATCTGTCCCCAAATTAATGTCATTGGTTCAGAGTTTGTTTTGATATTTTAACCTGCGTGTCGTGATCGCGTTTGGTGTGGGGGGGCAAAATAAATGTATACACGATAGCGCACGATGGCACACGCGCACAGCCGGTTTGGGCAAGGTGTAAGGCAATGGGTGATTGGTTGAGCTTTCTTGGGTGCGTAACTTCACGCCCTTACCAAAACAATGGCTGACCATTTTTCTAGCTTTGGATCTAATACCAGTATTATAAACTGAGTAGTTCAAGCCCTGAATGCTGATTGGATGACAGCCGGTATGAAAAAACATGTGTCTTTACTGCTCTAATTACATTGGTAACCAGTTTTTAATGGCAATAAGGCACCTCGCACCTTTTTGGTATATGGCCAATATACCACGGCTAAGAGCTGTGGTATATTGGCCATATACCACACCTTCTCGGGCCTTATTGTTTAAAAAACCACCAACTTCAATGACCGTTATCTAAAAATTAAAAGACATATCAAATAATCCCATAACCCATTAACATTGTCGCAGAGGAAGGCTTGCTAGCTAGCTCCAGGGTTTGAGTCACCTCAGCAGTTTTCTTATAAATCAGTGCAGCTAGCGAGGCTAGCTAGCTAACGTTAGGTAGACTGCGTCTAGACTTAGGAGCTCATGGCCACGTAGTCATGTCACATATAGGCTTCAGGAGCCAGCTGGTTAGATATGATTCCACAATGGGTAGCAACAACTGGCTACTAGGTTGTTTTCACCAAAATATGTTTCAACTTATAGCAAGTTTATCCAGTGACCACTGCAATTAGAAGGATAGCTACAGACTGAAATGTAGCTAGCTAGCATGCCATGGCCATGCAGTAACCAACTAGCTAGCTAACAGTTAGCTAATCGTGGACACCAAATGACAAGACTTGGGACCTCATGGACACAGGCTACAATAGCCAACTGGTTAGACATGATAACACCACGAGCAACAATAACTGCCAACTAGTTCGCTTTCAGACAAATATATTAAACTCATAGTTAGTTTATCCACTGACCATCACATTTAGGAGGATGATTACTGAAATTTAGCTAGCTAGATCACTACAGGCAGTAGCCGCTAACATTACTAGCCAACTAATCATGGATATCCTATTATTTGATACATTTGGGATAACTTGGTCATATCAAGCAACAGACAGTTTGTGGAATAGTAAAAAATAACAATTAGTCGATTTGTTTTTGAATGATTGGACAGTGAAACTAAAATAGATTGGTAGCTAGCTGGTGAAGCTTTTTATTTTATTTAATAATTAACTGTCGGAACTAGAAGCACAAGCATTTTGCTACACACAATAACATCTGCTAGCCATGTGTATGTGACCAATAAAGTTTGATTTGATTTAAAGCTGGGTTTCCAGTCATGCTGGGTGGCAAGCAATACAAACAGATGACTCTGCAGCACAGTGTGACGGCACACACCCAAGAAGTCTTAACCAGTTACCCAACGTAACTCATGAATATTAATGACTTTGCCTCCGGCTATCCTACGAAAGGGAAATTTGCGTACGGCATGTGGGCGGAGTGTTCTTGAAATGTGACATCCAATCAAAATCTTGTCGCTGGCAGCCAGGGGTCCATTCAACATTCTCCAAGGGAGGCGTGACAACTGCGTGATTTTGGAGGTATGGCAACGCGAGACTAGTGTGTGTATAATGCCACTGGAGCAGACAATATCCCAGTGGAATTTTCCTCTCCTGCTCCCCCCCCCCTTCCCCTCTTCACCCTTCCTCCTGTTCACCTCTTATCCCCCTCTTATCCACTCTCCCTCTCAATTCCGCTGTGAGGGAGTGGCGGAATGCTGATTGGACAGAGTCAGGGCAAAGGTGGGGGGGGGGCGTGCGTGCACTGGGCACGCTGGCACAGTTATCCCAGCTGGCAGCGTCTCTCAGATCAGCCTGGACATCCATGCCAAGCACATGCCGCAGCGCCAGAGTAGAGAGGGGGAAAAAGAAGAGAAGGGGAAGAGAGGAGGGAAATGAGGAGAGAAAGGTGGGGTAATGAGAGAAGGAGAGAGAGGTGTGGTAAAGAGAGAAGGAGAGAGAGGTGGGGTAAAGAGAGAAGGAGAGAGAGGTGGGGTAAAGAGAGAAGGAAAGAGAGGTGGGGTAAAGAGAGAAGGAGAGAGAGGTGGGGTAAAGAGAGAAGGAAAGAGAGGTGGGGTAAAGAGAGAAGGAGAGAGAGGTGGGGTAAAGAGAGAAGGAAAGAGAGGTGGGGTAAAGAGAGAAGGAGAGAGAGGTGGGGTAAAGAGAGAAGGAGAGAGAGGTGGGGTAAAGAGAAGGAAAGAGAGGTGGGGTAAAGAGAGAAGGAGAGAGAGGTGGGGTAAAGAGAGAAGGAGAGAGAGGTGGGGTAAAGAGAGAAGGAGAGAGAGGTGGGGTAAAGAGAGAAGGAGAGAGAGGTGGGGTAAAGAGAGAAGGAGAGAGAGGTGGGGTAAAGAGAGAAGGAAAGAGAGGTGGGGTAAAGAGAGAAGGAGAGAGGTGGGGTAAAGAGAGAAGGAGAGAGAGGTGGGGTAAAGATAGGAGAGAGAGGTGGGGTAAAGAGAAGAAGAGGTGGTGTAAAGAGAGAAGAAGAGAGAGGTGGGGTAAAGAAAGGAGAGAGAGGTGGGGTGAAGAGAGAAGGAGAGAGAGGTGGGGTAAAGAGAAGAAGAGGTGGTGTAAAGAGAGAAGAAGAGAGAGGTGGGGTAAAGAAAGGAGAGAGAGGTGGGGTGAAGAGAGAAGAAGAGAGAGGTGGGGTGAAGAGAGAAGAGAGGTGGTGTAAAGAGAGAAGGAGAGAGAGGTGGGGTAAAGAAAGGAGAGAGAGGTGGGGTAAAGAGAGAAGGAGAGAGAGGTGGGGTAAAGAAAGGAGAGAGAGGTGGGGTAAAGAGAGAAGGAGAGAGAGGTGGGGTAAAGAGAGAAGGAGAGAGAGGTGGGGTAAAGAGAGAAGGAGAGAGAGGTGGGGTAAAGAGAGAAGGAGAGAGAGGTGGGGTGAAGAGAGAAGGAGAGAGAGGTGGGGTAAAGAGAGAAGAGAGGTGGTGTAAAGAGAGAAGGAGAGAGAGGTGGGGTAAAGAGAGAAGGAGAGAGGTGGGGTAAAGAAAGGAGAGAGAGGTGGGGTAAAGAGAGAAGAGAGGTGGTGTAAAGAGAGAAGGAGAGAGAGGTGGGGTAAAGAGAGAAGGAGAGAGGTGGGGTAAAGAGAGAAGGAGAGAGGTGGGGTAAAGAAAGGAGAGAGAGGTGGGGTAAAGAGAGAAGAGAGGTGGTGTAAAGAGAGAAGGAGAGAGAGGTGGGGTAAAGAGAGAAGGAGAGAGGTGGGGTAAAGAGAGAAGAAGAGAGAGGTGGGGTAAAGAGAGGAGAGAGAATGGGGGTAAAGAGAGGAGAGGAAGAGAGAAAAAAAGACATCAGAGAAGCATCAGAAAAAAGTGAAGGAAAATGAACAAAATGAGGAGAGGAGAGGAGAGGAGAGGAGAGGGGGCTGGGGGGATGTTGTATGACTAGAGGTTTATGTAACACACGGCCTCGGCCTCGCAGTGAGCCTCCCCTCACCTCATCACCCCAGATATACACACACGCATGCACACCACAGCACAGGGGGTTGGTGGCACCTTAATTGGAGAGGACAGGCTCGTGGTAATGGCTGGAGCGGAATAGGTGGAATGGTATCAAATACATTACATCAAACACATGGTTTCCATTCGCTCTGTTCTGGGGCATTAGTATGAGTCCCTCAGCCCCTATATCTATGATCTGCTGGGGAGAATCAATTTGAGTAACTATTCGATTTTAGTTGCAAATTACTTCATAACACCTGCAGGTATACGGACCAAGATCTCACGGTTTTACCAATTTGACTTCAGTGTCTGACATTTATCCACAGTTCTCCAAACGTTTACATTTTGAAGTTAATGGTTGAGATTTTGGATAAGGTAAAAACAATATATATTTAAAAAGTAGTTTCTACCACTAGGACTGAACACGTGACCTTTGGTTCCGGAGATTTTGCAACGCCACACACACACACACACACACACACACACACACACACACACACACACACACACACACACACACACACACACACACACACACACACACACACACACACACACACACACACACACACACACACACACACACACACACACACACACACACACACATTCCTGAAACAAGAGAGTTTATAATGCATACATATACACTCATGCTGTGCCAACTGAGGCCACAGTGTAGTGTGTGTGTGTGTGTGTGTGTGTGTGTGTGTGTGTGTGTGTGTGTGTGTGTGTGTGTGTGTGTGTGTGTGTGTGTGTGTGTGTGTGTGTGTGTGTGTGTGTGTGTGTGTGTGTGTGTGTGTGTGTGTCATAAAGCTGCCGCTGAAGCAGCCTCTTCAAGCATAATATACCCTCACAGACGGGAGGCTTAGAGCTAGGATGGACATATGGAGGAGGGAAGGAGGGGAACAGGGGGAAGGAGAGAGGTGGAGTCAGGATGGAGATAGGTGAATAGAGAGAAGAAGTAGTGAGATAGATAAATATATAGATAGATAGATGGAAGCAAAACGAGAGAGAGAAGAGGGAGAGGATGAGAGGACGAGAGAGATGGGGAGATATAAGAGAGGGGGCTGGAAAGGGATGGAGAGAGGCGGACAGAGAAAAGAGGGATGGAGAGAAAGAAGAGAGGGGGTAGAGAGGGAAGGAGAGAGGCGGACAGAGAAAAGAGGGAAGGAGAGAAAGAAGAGAGGGGGTAGAGAGGGAAGGAGAGAGGCGGACAGAGAAAAGAGGGAGTGGGAGAGAGGGATGGAGAGAAAGAAGAGAGGGAAGGAGAGAGGCGGACAGAGAAAAGAGGGAGTGGGAGAGAGGGATGGAGAGAAAGAAGAGAGGGGATAGAGAGGCGGACAGAGAAAAGAGGGAGTGGGAGAGAGGGATGGAGAGAAAGAAGAGAGGGAAGGAGAGAGGCGGACAGAGAAGAGGGAGTGGGAGAGAGGGATGGAGTGGAGTGGAAGATAGAGAAAGAATAAGAGGTAGAGGAGAGGGGGAATGAGAGATGGAGATGAAAGAGAACTATATCAATGCTGTGACTAATACTAACAGAACAGAGAGGAATAGAACTCAGATCAAAGAGTTTCTAATGATGTAATAATGAGAATAAGATGTAGTTCTTTACCCTTGTCTTGTAGTAACTCATCCGTCTTGTACATGCGCGTTGGCATGTGTGCGTGCGTGTGTTGAAATGCATTTGGGTTGAACTAATTCGTTGGTCACTGGTCGGCTGGTCCATTGTGGATAACAGAGGTCAAAAAATAATACTGGGGGATAAGGTTGTGTGTGTGTGTCCCTGCATGTGTGCTAGTGCTTGAACAGAGAGAGGGGTGAAGAGAGGCATAAAGGGGGGAGGAGATGGACAGAAGCAATAAATTAAGTGGATGGCTGGGGAAGGATGGTTGAAGGGGTTTTAAGGGTGCAACGAGGAGGGGGTAGGATTGAAAGGGTTAATAATTGGGTAGGTAAAGGGGACAGGGGGGTAGGGAGAGGGGGGAAGGGATAGGGGGCAGGGAGAGGGGAGAGGAGGGGTGGGGAGAGGGGATAGGGAGAGGGGAGACGGGGGTAGGGAGAGGGGAGAGGGGAGAGGGGGGTAGGGAGAGGGGAGAGGGATAAGGGGTAGGGAGAGGGGAGAGGAGGGTAGGGAGAGGATAGAGGGGTGGGAAGAGGGGAAAGGGGGGGTAGGGAGCGGGGAGAGGGGGGGTAGGGAGAGGAGAGAGGGGGGTAGCGATAGGGGGTAGGGAGAGAGGAGAGGGGGGTAGGGAGAGGAGAGAGGGGGGGTAGGGAGAGGAGATAGGGGGAGGGAAAGGGGGGGGGGGGGTGAGTTCATGCATGGTTAATGACTAGCCTATGGGTCCTGCTTTTTAAACTTTTATTTTCAATTATTTTGTGTTTTCACAATGTTTTCTAAAGTCGATCATCGATAAGAGGTAAAAGAGAGAGAGAGAAAAGCATAGTGTTAGTGACTTTTTCATGGGTACACATTCCTGAGGGCTGTTCAGATACAGATTTGTCAGTTGGTGGTCTAATTGTGCAGAGATATTTTCCCAGAGACCAGGGCCTGTATTCACATGTTGCCTGATCTAAGATTAGGTCCCCCCTCTTATTCACTATGATTTATAAGGCAAAACTGATCCTAGATCAGACAGCACTTCTACTCAGACGCTTGGTAAAAATCACTTCCTAGTCTTTTTACCACAACAAGATCAACAGACACCCAGTGAACGTTGTCAGAATGTTGATGGAACGTTGACGGAACGTAGGCATAACTCCACAACAGATTCCAGCATCTCTCTCACTGCAGACAGCAAAGCACTCATCTTAACATTCCACCCCATTGTTACGTAGCCTTGACACCCCGGTTCTGCGATCTCGTTGGCTACTGCACCCCGGCCCTGCGATATGATTGGCTGCTGTGCCTGTGATCCTGGAGGCCAACGGCGGGCAGCGACACACAGAAGCTCCCCTCTGTCTTAATTGACTTTGCTTCAGGGACGCCTGATGTATCACACTCACAGATGTACGCACACACACACACACACACGCACGCACGCACGCACACACACACACACACACACATACACACATATAGCTCAGATGAATCTACAGAACGCAGGAAGACAAGGAGTATTCTAGTGGATGAAGGCCAAAGCCCACGTCACTCACATGCAACCAAGGCTTCCGTCCCAAATGCACCCTACTCCCTATATAGTGCACTACTTTTGACCAGGGCCCATGGGGCTCTAGTGACCTATATAGGGAAAAGGGTGCTATTTGGGATCCAGCCCCAGTGTGTAGGAAGACTACAGGCATCTGTGTCTATCATCCATCTATCTGCAGAGCTAAAAATACTCCTCCATGTGAATTTACACTGACTAATACCACCTCTGTGGCGCTGACCTGGGTTCAAACACTATTCAAAATAATTCAAATGACTTTATCTGTGCTTGACTGAGCTTCCCTGACTTAATGGAGCCAATATACCTGTCCCAGAACGACAATACCCTCCTATCTGGTACTCCAGGCAAGCTAGATCAAACACTCAACGTGTTTGAAAAATGTAGAACAGTGTTTGAACCCAGGGCTGGTGTGCTGAAACATACTGCATGCAAGCTGTTAGTGGTGGTGGAGCAGCCCAGTGTGCCCTCTGGTGGGGAGAGCTTTGATGTGCGCTTCTCTCTCATGTTCAGAATTTCCATGTGATCAATATTTAATATAATATATAACAAAAGAGCCCACTGGTAGAACAGACAGGAAGCACACACACACACACACACACACACACACACACACACACACACACACACACACACACACACACACACACACACACACACACACACACACACACACACACACACACACACACACACACACACACACACACACACACACACACACTACCTCCACCAGTACATCAAACAGCTGTTTCCTCATCAAACGCCTATTAAAGCCACAATCTGAAGTTTGATACGGTAAGACAGGTACTTAACTAAATTAAGCATTGGGTACTGCGCTCTATTATAATTTGTATCTGTGTGTGGTTTAGAAGATGTTAGCACAGTGGAAAAACCCAGGCAGCCTACAAACATGGAACTATGCAGATCTATCGCTTCACTCTTCAAATTCACTTCCTCTTCCTTTCTCTAGAGAGAGAGAGAGAGAGAGTAAGAGAGAGAGAGATAAAGAAGAGAGAGAGTGATTGAGAGAGAGAGATGAAAGTTGTTAGGCTGAACGTGTACGAAGGAGGAAGTTGAGAGTTGTGAATCAGAGACAGAGAATCAGAAGGATTCAGAGACAGACAGGTGGTGTGAAGACAGACACAGACAGGTGGTGTGAAGACAGACACAGACAGGTGGTGTGAAGACAGACACAGACAGGTTGTGTGAAGACAGACACAGACAGGTGGTGTGAAGACAGACACAGACAGGTGGTGTGAAGACAGAGACAGACAGGTTGTGTGAAGACAGAGACAGACAGGTGGTGTGAAGACAGACACAGACAGGTGGTGTGAAGATAGACAGGTTGTGTGAAGACAGACAGGTGGTGTGAAGACAGACACAGACAGGTTGTGTGAAGACAGACACAGACAGGTTGTGTGAAGACAGACAGGTGGTGTGAAGACAGACACAGGCAGGTTGTGTGAAGACAGACACAGACAGGTTGTGTGAAGACAGACAGGTGGTGTGAAGACAGACAGGTGGTGTGAAGACAGACAGGTGGTGTGAAGACAGACACAGACAGGTTGTGTGAAGACAGACAGGTGGTGTGAAGACAGACAGGTGGTGTGAAGACAGACAGGTGGTGTGAAGACAGACACAGACAGGTTGTGTGAAGACAGACAGGTGGTGTGAAGACAGACAGGTGGTGTGAAGACAGAGACAGACAGGTGGTGTGAAGACAGAGACAGACAGGTGGTGTGAAGACAGACAGGTGGTGTGAAGACAGAGACAGACAGGTGGTGTGAAGACAGACAGGTGGTGTGAAGACAGAGACAGACAGGTGGTGTGAAGACAGACAGGTGGTGTGAAGACAGACAGGTGGTGTGAAGACAGAGACAGACAGGTTGTGTGAAGACAGACAGGTGGTGTGAAGACAGAGATTAAACAGTGAAACAGAAAGTATAAATTAAATTAAATATGTGGTGAAAGAGGAGACTGGAAAACAACAAAAAGACAACAAGAGAAGAGGATTAGAGAAGAGAATCAGAGAAGTGGATCAGAGACGAGGATCAGAGACGAGGATCAGAGACGAGGATCAGAGATGAGGATCAGAGAAGAGGATTAGAAAAGAGAATCAGAGACGAGGATCAGAGAAGAGGATCAGAGAAGAGGATCAGAGAAGTGGATCAGAGAAGAGGATCAGAGAATAGGATCAGAGGTGAGAATCAGAGAAGAGAGTCAGAGAAGTGGATCAGAGAAGTGGATCAGAGAAGAGGATCAGAGAAGTGGATCAGAGAAGTGGATCAGAGACGAGGATCAGAGAAGAGGATCAGAGGTGAGAATCAGAGAAGAGAGTCAGAGAAGTGGATCAGAGACGAGGATCAGGGAAGAGGATCAGAGAAGAGAATCAGAGAAGAGAGTCAGAGAAGTGGATCAGAGACGAGGATCAGAGAAGAGGATCAGAGGTGAGAATCAGAGAAGAGAGTCAGAGAAGTGGATCAGGGAAGAGGATCAGAGAAGAGAATCAGAGAAGTGGATCAGAGGCGAGGATCAGAGAAGAGGATCAGAGGTGAGAATCAGAGAAGAGAGTCAGAGACGAGGATCAGAGGCGAGGATCAGAGGCGAGGATCAGAGGCGAGGATCAGAGAAGTGGATCAGAGACGAGGATCAGAGACGAGGATCAGAGGCGAGGATCAGAGAAGTGGATCAGAGACAAGGATCAGAGAAGAGGATCAGAGAAGTGGATCAGAGACGAGGATCAGAGGCAAGGATCAGAGGCGAGGATCAGAGAAGTGGATCAAAGGATCAACATCGGTGGGGCTGACGACAGAGCTAGAGATGAGAAAACACTGGGCCTACTTTCTTCTGGCCCTCGTCCTGATACAGACAGGTTGGTGTCACTTACAAAACACTCAAATAAGAGGAACCTTTTAGTTTAGTAGAAAACACAGAGCAAGAAAGTGCATTTATCAAATAATCAAAGTTGACAAGTTGACAAGTAAAATACTTACAGTTGAAGTCTGATGTTTACATACACATTAGCCAAACAAATTTAAACTCGGTTTTTCACAATTCCTGACATTTAATCCTTGTAAAAATTCCCTGTCTTAGGCCAGTTAGGATCACCACTTTATTTTAAGAATGTGAAATGTCAGAATAATAGTAGAGAGAATGATTTATTTCAGCTTTTATATCTTTCATCACATTCCCAGGGGGTCAGAAGTCTACATACACTCAATTAGTATTTGGTAACATTGCCTTTAAATTGTTTAACTTGTGTCAAACGTTCCGGGTAGCCTTCCACAAGCTTCTCACAATACGTTGGGGGAATTTTGGCCCATTCCTCCTGACAGAGCTGGTGTAACTGAGTCAGGTTTGTAGGCCTTCTTGCTCGCACACACTTTTTCAGTTCTGCCCACAAATGGGGATTCTGCCCACTCACGTCTATGGGATTGAGGTCAGGGCTTTGTGATGGCCACTCCAATACCTTGACTTTGTTGTCCTTAAGCCATTTTGCCACAACTTTGGAAGTATGCTTGGGGTCATTGTCCATTTGAAAGACCCATTTGTGACCATGCTTTAACTTCCTGACTGATGTCTTGAGATGTTGCTTCAATATATCCACATCATTTTCCTTCCTCGTGATGCCATCTACTTTGTGAAGTGCACCAGTCCCTCCTACAGTAAAGTACCCCCACAACATGATGCTGCCACCCCCATGTTAAGGCTTTCATATTCCTCCTCCTCGGACGAGGAGAGGCGAGAAGGATCGGACCAATACGCGGAGTGGTTAGTGTCCATAATTTATTAGCTTCGAACTGAACACTATAATGAAACAAAATAACAAATAGAAAACCGACAAACAGTCCCGTGTGGCACAACGACTACACGGAAGACAAACACCCACAAAAGTCACGTGAAACCCAGGATGCCTAAGTATGATTCTCAATCAGGGACAACGATTGAGAGCTGTCTCTGATTGAGAATCATACCCGGCCGAACACAAACATCCCAACATAGAAAATCAAACATAGACAAACCAACCCAACTCACGCCCTGACCAACTAAATAAATAAAAGAAAAAGGAAAACTGGTCAGGAACGTGACACCCCGTGCTTCCTGGTTGGGATGGTGTTCTTCGGCTTGCAAGCCTTCCCCTTTTTCCTCCAAACATAACGATGGTTATTATGGCCAAACAGTTCTATCTTTGTTTAATCAGACCAGAGGACATTTGTCCAAAAAGTACAATCTTTGTCCCCATGTGCAGTTGCAAACCATAGTCTGGCTGTTTTATGGCGGTTTTGGAGCAGTGGCTTCTTCCTTGCTGAGCGGCCTTTCAGGTTATGTCAATATAGGACTCGTTTTACTGTAGATATAGATACTTTTGTACCTGTTTCCTCCAGCATCTTCACAAGGTCCTTTGCTGTTGTTCTGGGATTGATTTGCACTTTTCGCACCAAAGTACATTCTTCTCTAGGAGACAAAACGTGTCTCCTTCCTGAGCGGTTTGTTGGCTGCGTGGTCCCATGGTGTTTATACTTACGTACAATTGTTTGTACAGATGAAAGTGGTACCTTCAAGCATTTGGAAATTGCTCCCAAGGATGAACCAGACATGTGGAGGTCTACAATTTTTTTTCTGAGTTCTTGCCTGATTTCTTTTCATTTTCCCATGATGGCAAGCAAAGAGGCACTGAGTTTGAAGGTAGGCCTTGAAATACATCCACAGGTATACCTCCAATTGAATCAAATGATGTGAATTAACCTGTACGAGGCTTCTAAAGAAATGACATAATTCTCTGGAATTTTCCAAGCTGTTTAAAGGCACAGTAAACTTAGAGTATGTAAACTTCTGACCCACTGGAATTGTGATACAGTGAATTATAAGTGAAATAATCTGTCTGTGAACAATTGTTTGAAAAATTACAAAGTAGATGTCCTAACTGACTTGCCAAAACTGTAGTTTGTAAACAAGAAATTTGTGGAGTGGTTGAAAACGAGTTTTAATGACTACAACCTAAGTGTATGTAAACTTCCGACTTCAACTGTATGTGGTAGTGTGTGTGTTCGTCTGAATGTGTATTAATGCAAAAAAGGTGTTTCATCTTCATTTCACTGGAAGTGGCTGTGACTTTTCTAGCGCCCACACATACCTGACTTCTACCCTATTGCTTCACACAGGCATAGCCGGCAGTGTGATCTCTGTGTCTCACACACGGGACAGAGAACATCTGTCTATTACCTGTCGTCTCCTGTCAGAGAACGACACTGTTTCTCAGATCAACTGGGAGATGATCAGCAGTCCCAACCACACCACTACCAAACTCAAACTGGGCACCTTCCATCCCGTGTTCGGTACATATTTAATAATAATGTCATATATATATATATATATATATATACACTGCTCAAAAAAATAAAGGGAACACTTAAACAACACAATGTAACTCCAAGTCAATCACACTTCTGTGAAATCAAACTGTCCACTTAGGAAGCAACACTGATTTACAATTAATTTCACATGCTGTTGTGCAAATGGAATAGACAAAAGGTGGAAATTATAGGCAATTAGCAAGACACCCCCAATAAAGGAGTGATTCTGCAGGTGGTGACCACAGACCACTTCTCAGTTCCTATGCTTCCTGGCTGATGTTTTGGTCACTTTTGAATGCTGGCGGTGCTTTCACTCTAGTGGTAGCATGAGACGGAGTCTACAACCCACACAAGTGGCTCAGGTAGTGCAGCTCATCCAGGATGGCACATCAATGCGAGCTGTGGCAAGAAGGTTTGCTGTGTCTGTCAGCGTAGTGTCCAGAGCATGGAGGCGCTACCAGGAGACAGGCCAGTACATCAGGAGATGTGGAGGAGGCCGTAGGAGGGCAACAACCCAGCAGCAGGACCGCTACCTCCGCCTTTGTGCAATGAGGAGCACTGCCAGAGCCCTGCAAAATGACCTCCAGCAGGCCACAAATGTGCATGTGTCTGCTCAAATGGTCAGAAACAGACTCCATGAGGGTGGTATGAGGGCCCGACGTCCACAGGTGGGGGTTGTGCTTACAGCCCAACACCGTGCAGGACGTTTGGCATTTGCCAGAGAACACCAAGATTGGCAAATTCGCCACTGGCGCCCTGTGCTCTTCACAGATGAAAGCAGGTTCACACTGAGCACATGAGCACATGTGACAGACGTGACAGAGTCTGGAGACGCCGTGGAGAACGTTCTGCTGCCTGCAACATCCTCCAGCATGACCGGTTTGGCGGTGGGTCAGTCATGGTGTGGGGTGGCATTTCTTTGTGGGGCCGCACAGCCCTCCATGTGCTCGCCAGAGGTAGCCTGACTGCCATTAGGTACCGAGATGAGATCCTCAGACCCCTTGTGAGACCATATGCTGACACATGCACATTTGTGGCCTGCTGGAGGTCATTTTGCAGGGCTCTAGCAGTGCACCTCCTTGTTTAAGTGTTCCCTTTATTTTTTTGAGCAGTGTATATATATATATATATATATATATATATATATATTAATCATCTAGCAATGTAGTATATGTATGCTATACTCATAATGTACAGAACTTTGGGATCTGTGTATGTGAATAAAAAGTAAGTAAAATGTATTATTGTTATTATCAATATCATATATGCCGTTTAGGTACCTACGTGGTCCCAGAGTACAACGACACTGTGAAAATCCAAAGTAGTGCCTCCAGTCGTAGTTCCAAACTCGACCTGAAGGAAGGCGCTGTGGAGGAGGTCAGCCAACTCTGCTGTGTATTCATCACGTTTCCATCTGGGGTGCTGGAGCACTGTACACATACCCGGATCAATGAAAGCACGGGTACTCTCCCTCTCCACCTTTATCTCATCTCTCTCTCTCTCTCTCTCTCTGTGTGTGTGTGTCTCTCTCCACTCTCTCAATTTTAATTGAAATTCAAGGGGCTTTATTGGCATGGCAAACATATGTTTACATTCCCAAAGCAAGTGAAATAGATAATTAACAAACGTTTCTCTCTCTGTCTATGTGACAAACATCCTAGGCCTTCCCTTCTCTCACTTCCTCTCTCTCTCTCGCTCTCGCTCTCGCTCTCGCTCTCGCTCTCGCTCTCGCTCTCGCTCTCGCTCTCGCTCTCGCTCTCTTGAATTCAATATAAGAGCTTTATTGGCATGGGAAACATATGTTAACGTTGCCAAAGCAAGTGAAGAGGATAATAAACAAAAGTGAAATAAACAATCAAATTAACATTAAACATTACACTTACATAAGTTCCAAAAGAATAAAGACATTTCAAATGGCATATTATGTATATATACAGTGTTGTAACGATATGCAATTAGTTAAAGTACACTAGTTGCCCTTTTCTGAAGGAAATATGTGTCTCTCTCTCTCTCTTCTCTCATTTTCTCTCTCTTCTCTCATTTTCTCTCTCTCTCTCTCTCTCTCTCTCTCTCTCATTCTCTCTCTTAACAATACACAACAAGAATCACAACCCACTTGGGTTCTATATAACCTGTATGTTTGTGTGTGTTGAGCGTGAGCATGTTCCTGTGTTCTTGTCTGTGTGTGTCTGTGTGTTTTATGTGTATTTCTCCAGCAGGGACCCAGGAGTCAGACTTTCCTGAGCAGTCTCTCTCTCTCTCAATCATAACTATCCACACAATACATAACTGTGTACTGTGTGTCTCTCTCTATTGTCTACCCACAGTGTAGGCCCATGATCTTCTGCTGTTGGAAGTACTGTGTTTGACATGTCTGTGTGTCTGTTCACAGCAGAGGCCCATGATCTTCTGCTGTTGGAAGTACTGTGTTTGACATGTCTGTGTGTCTGTCCACAGCAGAGGCCCAGGAGTCAGAGGATGCACCGCGGCTGCTAGGGGAAAGAACTTTGGAACAGTGGGCCCTGTTGGTAGGAGGCTCTACCATCTGCATACTGAGCATTGTGACCTCACTGTACTACTGCTGGAAGTACTGCTGCAGACACTGCTGTCACAGGTAGGTCTACCTCAGTGGAGGTTGGTGCTGTTTAAGATGAGGCTACTGTAGACCTTCATTGAAAAACTGTGTTTTAATCAATTATTTGGTGACGTGAATATATTTAGTATAGTTTTATCTAAAAAGGATCACTTTTTTAATGTTTCACTATTTTTATTATTATGCAATTCACTGAGGAGGATGGTCCTCCCCCTCCTCTGAGGAGCCTCCACTAGCCAACCTACTGATCTCTACCTCTCTCCAACCCCTTCTCTCTCGCTCTCTCTCTCTCTCGCTCTCCCCCTCTCTCCCTCTCTCTACTACTGGTGAAAGTGCTGCTGCAGACACTGTTGTCGCTGGTACCTTACTGATCAACTGAATCCATTTTGTGTCTGTCTTTCTCTCAACCTATCAAAATCATTCCTCTCTCTGTATCTCTATTCCAAGCTCATTTTACTCTCTCTCTCTTTCCATCATCTCTATCACTGCTCTCTCTTCCGCTTGATTTTTTTTCTTCGTCTCTCTCACAGTCACACACAGGATGGAAAGAGAGGCCTCACTCTCTCTGTCAGTAAAGTTTCCAGTAGCACTTATTCTAACACCAATTGTTATCTGCTCTCTGACTCTCACAACAAGACGTATCTGCTCTCTGACTCTAACACCAAAGGTTTTCAGCTCTCTGACTCTAAACCAAGACTTATCTGCTCTTGTCTCTTGTTCCAGGAGGCGAATGTTTGAGGTAGAGGCGTATCTGACAGATCAACACACAGAATCAGAAGTAAAGTTATTTTCTCAGCTACACTTTTAGCTTAACATGCCGTTTTGACACAATGGAAACTTACATCCTTACCTAGAAATCCTTTATCTAGACAGGAAGTGTTGTAACCTAAAGCACACGGAAAAGGTCATTGGTGAAAGTTAATATAGGCTACCTAGCCACATGTCTCTCTAGAGTCACAGAGATAGAGCCATTGCCTGTCTCTATGGGTAGAGTGACCTCAGAAAACATAGTGACCTGCGTTACCATGAAAACCCACAGGGCCCCCCATTCGCCATGGTTATCGCCATGGTTTCCTGTTGTTCACTGTCTAGGGCCATCGCTCAGCCGTTTCTCACTCTCTCTCACACACACACACACACACACACACACACACACACACACACACACACACACACACACACACACACACACACACACACACACACACACACACACACAGACACTGGTAAATGTGGTTTGGCATTTATCATACTTGGGTTCACAATAGTGTAACACACAGTAGCTGGTGTACTGTTAACAGGGCAGAAGAATCAGTCTGTCAAGCAAAGCTTTTTTATAACATTTGCAGTGTGGTCGGATTTAGTGTGATGTGAACATTGCAGTGAGAGTTGCTTTCATTACACTTCTGTTACAGACCTCTTTTCATTTGGTCTTTACATTTACATGATAGAACATGATGAAATGACAACTGATAAAGCAACAATACAAATAATTTAGGTGCCAATTATTTTCAAAACAACATCTCTCTCTCTCTCATCCAGGGGGTCACAGAGGATCCCCCCAAGCAACCCCCCCTTCCCCCACCACCCCAGCCTCAGCCCCAGGGTTTTGACCCCTCCAAGCTCTATGCTAAGATCAAGCTGGACCTGCTGTATGGACGGCTCTGGAAAGCCTACCAGGGGACGGCCACGACCTGGGGCCCCACAACACAGCACGGGCCACAACAAGGGCCACAGCAAGTGGCAGAGCCAGGGCCACAAAAGGTATGTCTTTCTTTCTACACGTTTTATATTTATCTATGTGTGAGGAAACCTCACTTTTCAAAGCAGTCAATTCAAAATAAAGGAATTTATTCAACTTCTACAGTGCTTTTCATTACAAAAATAATCTTAAAGTGCTTGAAAAATCCAAACGAACAAGAATCGAATAAAACAGCTATATGATAGACTGGGTCTGGACTAGGATTTTCAGTTTGAGTGGAACGTTTTTCAGTGTTTCAAACCTCCTACAGATGGAGTGATAGTCAAGAATGAACCACATGTTTGTAGAGGTCTGTCCATGATAGGGCGTTGCTCTGCCTTCTTGACATCTCCGTTGACCAGACAGGTCCTACAGGCGCTCGTTTCATCGCACCTTAACTACTGCACAGCTGTGCGGCAAAGGGACACAGGTAACATTGCAGTTGTTCCAGAACAAAGCAGCACCTAGGTGAACTTAGATGAACACGGAGGGAAAGAGTCGGTGACGTGCATGTCAGTCCCTCCTGGCTCAAAGTTGAGGAGAGATTGACTGCATCACTAGTGGTCTTTGTGAGAGGTATTGATGTTTTGAAGGTACCAAACTGTCTATTCAAGCAGTTGGCACACAGTTCGGACACTCATCAGTACGACACAAGACATGCAACCTGAGGTCTTTTCACAGTCGCCAGCTCCAGGATAGAGGCTGGGAAACTCAAGTATTAAATAGAGCCATGACTACATGGAACTCTCTGCCACTCCAAGTAACTCAAGCTAGCAATTAAACCAGTTTAAAAACAGATGAAAGAACACCTTACTGTACAAAGGGGACTGTGAAGAGACACAGACCTTGTATATACAGTACCAGTCAAAAGTTTGGACACACCTACTCATTCCAGGATGTGTCTTTATTTATTTAAGAGCGTCTGCTAAATGACTTAAATGTAAATGTAAATGTTATTTATTTGTACCAGAAGGGTGGCTGCTTTGAAGAATATAAAATATAAATATGTTTTGATTTGTTTAACACTTTTTTGGTTACTACATGATTCCATATGTGTTGTTTTATAGTTTTACATTTACATTACATTTAAGTCATTTAGCAGACGCTCTTATCCAGAGCGACTTACAAATTGGTGCATTCACCTTATGACATCCAGTGGAACAGCCACTTTACAATAGTGCATCTAAATCTTTTAAGGGGGGGGGGGGGGCAGAAGGATTGCTTTATCCTATCCTAGGTATTCCTTGAAGAGGTGGGGTTTCAGGTGTCTCCGGAAGGTGGTGATTGACTCCGCTGTCCTGGCGTCGTGAGGGAGTTTGTTCCACCATTGGGGTGCCAGAGCAGCGAACAGTTTTGACTGGGCTGAGCGGGAACTGTACTTCCTCAGTGGTAGGGAGGCGAGCCGGCCAGAGGTGGATGAACGCAGTGCCCTTGTTTGGGTGTAGGGCCTGATCAGAGCCTGAAGGTACTGAGGTGCCGTTCCCCTCACAGCTCCGTAGGCAAGCACCATGGTCTTGTAGCGGATGCGAGCTTCAACTGGAAGCCAGTGGAGAGAGCGGAGGAGCGGGGTGACGTGAGAGAACTTGGGAAGGTTGAACACCAGACGGGCTGCGGCGTTCTGGATGAGTTGTAGGGGTTTAATGGCACAGGCAGGGAGCCCAGCCAACAGCGAGTTGCAGTAATCCAGACGGGAGATGACAAGTGCCTGGATTAGGACCTGCGCCGCTTCCTGTGTGAGGCAGGGTCGTACTCTGCGGATGTTGTAGAGCATGAACCTACAGGAACGGGCAACCGCCTTGATGTTAGTTGAGAACGACAGGGTGTTGTCCAGGATCACGCCAAGGTTCTTAGCGCTCTGGGAGGAGGACACAATGGAGTTGTCAACCGTGATGGCGAGATCATGGAACGGGCAGTCCTTCCCCGGGAGGAAGAGCAGCTCCGTCTTGCCGAGGTTCAGCTTGAGGTGGTGATCCGTCATCCACACTGATATGTCTGCCAGGCATGCAGAGATGCGATTCGCCACCTAGTCATCAGAAGGGGGAAAGGAGAAGATTAATTGTGTGTCGTCTGCATAGCAATGATAGGAGAGACCATGTGAGGTTATGACAGAGCCAAGTGACTTGGTGTATAGCGAGAATAGGAGAGGGCCTAGAACAGAGCCCTGGGGGACACCAGTGGTGAGAGCGCGTGGTGAGGAGACAGATTCTCGCCACGCCACCTGGTAGGAGCGACCTGTCAGGTAGGACGCAATCCAAGCGTGGGCCGCGCCGGAGATGCCCAACTCGGAGAGGGTGGAGAGGAGGATCTGATGGTTCACAGTATCGAAGGCAGCCGATAGGTCTAGAAGGATGAGAGCAGAGGAGAGAGAGTTAGCTTTAGCAGTGCGGAGTGCCTCCGTGATACAGAGAAGAGCAGTCTCAGTTGAATGACTAGTCTTGAAACCTGACTGATTTGGATCAAGAAGGTCATTCTGAGAGAGATAGCAGGAGAGCTGGCCAAGGACGGCACGTTCAAGAGTTTTGGAGAGAAAAGAAAGAAGGGATACTGGTCTGTAGTTGTTGACATCGGAGGGATCGAGTGTAGGTTTTTTCAGAAGGGGTGCAACTCTCGCTCTCTTGAAGACGGAAGGGACGTAGCCAGCGGTCAAGGATGAGTTGATGAGCGAGGTGAGGTAAGGGAGAAGGTCTCCGGAAATGGTCTGGAGAAGAGAGGAGGGGATAGGGTCAAGCGGGCAGGTTGTTGGGCGGCCGGCCGTCACAAGACGCGAGATTTCATCTGGAGAGAGAGGGGAGAAAGAGGTCAAAGCACAGGGTAGGGCAGTGTGAGCAGAATCAGCGGTGTCGTTTGACTTAGCAAACGAGGATCGGATGTCGTCGACCTTCTTTTCAAAATGGTTGACGAAGTCGTCTGCAGAGAGGGAGGAGGAGGGGGGAGGGGGAGGAGGATTCAGGAGGGAGGAGAAGGTGGCAAAGAGCTTCCTAGGGTTAGAGGCAGATGCTTGGAATTTAGAGTGGTAGAAAGTGGCTTTAGCAGCAGAGACAGAAGAGGAAAATGTAGAGAGGAGGGAGTGAAAGGATGCCAGGTCCGCAGGGAGGCGAGTTTTCCTCCATTTCCGCTCGGCTGCCCGGAGCCCTGTTTTGATGTATTCAATATTATTCTACAATGTAGAAAATAGGAAAAATAAGGAAAAACCCTTGAATGAGTGGGTGTGTCCAAACTTTTGACTGGTACTGTATGTTGTATTGTAATTTGCACTTTACTATGTATTAGACATAGATATTGTGTGTATGTACTGATATGTAGGTTGTGTGACGTTTTAAATGTATCTATTTCAGTCCTTGACTAATAATGTCCTGTACTATGTATTGTTTTGTGTGGACCCCAGGAAGAGTAGTTAATGCTTTTGCAGCGGCTAATGGGGATCCTAATAAATACCAAATACAACGTAAATACAAAGCAAAAAATAATGTTTGTTGAAGCCTGTGCATCAAAAGACACAGAAATGACACATGTACAGCATTTGATAAAGTCAACATCATAACCAGGGCTACTTCCTTCTGGGGGGAAATTGGGCATCACAGAGGGAAGAACCAGAAGAATCCGTTCTCCAACTAGAACCAGAACTAGAATTAGAACCAGAACATCAACCAGCTCTGGAAGGAAGAGAGGAACCAGTGACTGAGCCTGAAACGGAGTCTGAGCTAATACCTCCACCAACCCTGGATCCTGGGACACAGATGGAGGAAATGGAGTCGGACACTGGTTTATGAGGGGAGTGTGTGTGCGTGTGTGTGCGTGTGTGTGTGTTGGGATGAATAATGTATTGTTGACATTGGTTGAATAACCCTGAATCTATCTGTCAATCAATACGATCAATCTTTATTTTCCCAGAGGGACATTTAGTGTGAGAATATTAAACTCATCTGAACTTTTAAACAGAGTTAAGGGTTTAATGACCTTTGGCTTTTTAAAGAGACCTGTTATTACAAGGAGTGAGACCGTGTATGTTTGTGGCTTTCTGCTAATATAGCTGAGGTATACTGATTCATGACCAATATACAGTATATAAAATATTTTTATGTTGTACTTAACAGTTTTGCTTATTTTGCAACAAGATATCTCATTGTTCTACTGTAGGCTTATTACTGAAACCCATTGAATGTCATTTTGCTTTATACTTAAATATACTTTGTATACTTTTATTTCAATAAAAAATCAGACCATCAAAATGGATTCTCCTTCACTTGACATCAGTGGATGCTGCTGAGGGGAGGACGGCTCATAAGAAATGGCATGAACAGAGCAAACGGAATGGCATCAAACCATGTGTTTGATGTATTTGGTACCATTCTACTGATACCGCTCTAGCCATTACCACGAGCCCGTCCTCCCCAATTAAGGTGCCACCAACCTCCTGTGCTTCCCATTTAGATTGTGCCTGCTCTTCCTTTCGGCCACTGGGGGGCGACACAATACTTCTTGTTCACTGACTGAAGCCCAGGGTAGAGTTACAAACACTGTAAAGTTAATGTCTACTTTTGTAACTAAAGCACGGACAGTTCTAACAATCAAAATGCAAGAACGTATTCACACCCCTTGACTTTTTCCACATTTTGTTGCATTACAGCCTGAAGTTAAAATGGATTACATTTACAATTGTGTGTCACTGGCCTACACACAATACCCCATAATGTCACAGTGGAATTATGTTTTTAGATGACATTTTTAGATTTTAAATTAGATTTTTTTTTATAAACTAAAGAATGAAAAGCTGAAAAGTCAATAAGTATTCAATCCCTTTGTGATGTCAAGCCTAAATCAGTTTAGGAACATGTGCTTAACAAGTCACATAATGAGTTGCATGAACTCATCACTCTGTGTGCAATAATAGGGTTTAAGATTACTTTTGAATGATACCTAATCTCTGTACCCCACATATACAATTATCTCCAAGGTCCCTCAGTTGAGCAGTACATTTCAAACACAGATTCAACGACAAAGATCAGGGAGGTTTTCTAATGCCTTGCAAAGAAGAGCACCTATTGGTAGATGGTAATAAAAAAATTAGCAAACATTGAATATTCCTTTGAGCATGGTGATGTTAATAATTACACTTTGGATGGCGTATCAATACACCCAGTCACTACAAAGATACAGACGTCATTCCTAACTCAGTTGCCGGAGAGGAATGAAACCGGTCAGGGATTTCACCATGAGGCCAATGGTGACTTTAAAACAGTTACTGTTTAATGGCTGTGATAGGAGAACACTGAGGATGGATCAGCAACATTGTAGTTACTCCACAATACTAAATGACAAAGTGAAAAGAAGGATGCCTGAACAGAATAAAAATATTTGAAAACATGCATCCTGTTTGTAACAAGTCACTAAAGTAATACTGCAAAACATGTGGCAAAGAAATTAACTGTTTTCTCCTGAATACAAAGCGTTATGTTTGGGACAAATCCAACAAAAATATCACTGAGTACCAGTCTTCATATTTTCAAGCATGGTGGTGGCTGCATCAGGTTATGGGTATGCATGTCATCGGCAAGGACTAGGGAGTTTTTTAGGATAAAAATAAACGGAATAGAGCTAAGCACAGGAGAAATACTAGAGGAAAACCTGGTTCAGTCTGCTTTCCAACAGACACTGGGAGACAAATTCACCTTTCAGCTGGACAATAACCAAAAACATAGGCCAAATATACACTAGAGTTGTTTACCAAGACGACATTGAATGTTCCTGAGTTGCCTAGTTACAGATTTCACTTAAATAGACTTGAAAATCTATTTCAAGACTTGAAAATGGCTGTCTAGCAATGATCAACAACCAACTTGACAGCGCTTGAAGGATTTAAAAAATAATAATGTGCAAATATTGTACAATCCATGTGTGGAAAGCTCTTAGAGACTTACCCAGAATGACTCACAGTTGTAATTGCTGCCAAAGGTGATTCTAACATGTATTGACTCAGGGGTGTTAATACTTATGTAAATTAAATTAAATTAGAATTTCTGTATTTCATTTTCAATAAATGTGCAAACATTTCAGTGTGTAGATGGGTGAGAGAAAAAAACGAACAATTTAAGCAATTATGAATTCAGGCTGTAAGACAACAAACTGTGGAATAAGTCAAGGGGTATGAATACTTTCTGAAGGCTCTGTAATACAATGTGTTATGAGGCAGATAATATTAATGATGGATACTTACTAGACACCACTTGTTCTTAAAAACGTTTCAAAACAAGTAGCCTGTGTAAACAAATTGGGAAACAGCGGTAGGCTACAATGACATATGTGGCACTTGCAACAGCGACCTATAGTGCAGTACAGGGGAAATCTCATTTTTTTAACCGTTACACGGAAGTCCCGTGTCGTGACTAAAGTCCAATCCCCTCCCAGTGTTATTAGGGGAAGGGCAAGGCAGCAAACACATGGAATTGACAGGTTTTCTGGTGTCTGGAACGTCAAATCCAGGCGACTCGTATAATTCATGAGGTAAGACGTCCGCGTGCATATAGTTTCTGTACACCGGTCATTTTCTACTTTTTATCAAATCAATTTTCAGAGAAAGTTATATTGAGTAAAGGTAGGCTATTGTAAGACTTTTCAGTGTTTGCAAGTCTAGCCCTATGTTTTCAGGGACAAGTCATTGTAACATTGTAACAACACCACGGTGTTATATGTGAGTTGTAACCGATTGATACCAGTGTCTGAAGGATAAAGGTTCTCTGTAGTAATGGAAGATGGGTGAGTGGCTCTGTTATGGCCATGATGTCATGCTTATGACGGTTTATGCAGGTTTTTATAACCACAAGTTCCAATGAAGTGTTATTCATTCATTCATTCATTTGAGCTTTTTTAGGGTTGAAAACAGTTTGAAGGTTCTTTTTACCTGAAACCTAACCCTAGCTTCATGTCCACATCTCGGTTCAAATCTAACCTCAACCACAACTACAGATTCATGGGACGGCGATGAGTAAAATATTCGCCCCCGGCATATGCTAATATTTACATGGCAGACTGGGAGTTGACAGCCTTGACTAAATGCCCATTGCGTCCCATGTTTTATAGACAATACGTGGATGATATATTCGGAGTGTGGGAACAGGATCTGGTACATTTCACAACATTAATTGAAATACTCAATTACCATCATCCTACCATAACAGTTAAATATGTCATCCACCCACATACAATCAACTTCTTGGACACAACCCTTTTTTTCTTCCAGATACTAACACGCACATAGTCTCTTTACAAAAAAAAGTATATTTCAAGGAAACAGACACACAATCTCTACTCCACAAGTCCAGTTATCACCCAAACATACATTCACTGGCATTGTCAAATTACAACTCATTTGATTCAATAGACAATGTACACAACTGAAAGACTTTCATTCAGCCACACAGACCCTCTTTAGTGCACTGGGGAAGAGGGGATACTCAAAGCAGCCATTGAGGTACATAAAGGCAAACACACTGGCAGGCCTCACCCAGAACAGAATGTTTGATCCCCCCCCAACCCTAACACACTGGGAGGCCTCACCCAGAACAGAATGTTTGATCCCCCCCCAACCCAAACACACTGGCAGACCTCACCCAGAACAGAATGTTTGATCCCCCCAACCCTAACACACTGGGAGGCCTCACCCAGAACAGAATGTTTGATCTCCCCAACCTTAACACACTGTTTGATACCCCCCCAAACCTAACACACTGGCAGGCCTTTCCCAGAACAGAATGTTTGATCCCCCCAACCCTAACACACTGGGAGGCCTCACCCAGAACAGAATGTTTGATCTCCCCAACCTTAACACACTGTTTGATACCCCCCCAACCCTAACACACTGGGAGGCCTCAGCCAAACAGAATGTTTGATCCCCCCCCAACCCTAACACACTGGGAGGCCTCACCCAGAACAGAATGTTTGATCCCCCCCCCCAACCCTAACACACTGGGAGGCCTCACCCAGAACAGAATGTTTGATCCCCCCCCAACCCTAACACACTGGGAGGCCTCACCCATAACAGAATGTTTGATACCCCCCCCAACCCTAACACACTGGGAAGCCTCACCCAGAACAGAATGTTTGATCCCCCCCCAACCCTAACAGACTGGGAGGCCTCACCCAGAACAGAATGTTTGATCCCCCTAAGCCTAACCTTAACCCTAACCCTAACCCTAACTTTAACCTTAACCCTAATCTCCATAACTCTCCCTGCAGAACTTTGGACCAGGCACTGACTCCTGACCTGGGCGAACAGCCCACACCAGTTCTTAACCCTTTCCTGTTTCTGGGTCCGTATCCCTATCCCCCACATCCTATCCCTGTCTTCCACCCTCAAACCGTTCCCAGACGCCCTGTTCTTATCCCC
This sequence comes from Salvelinus fontinalis, assembly GCF_029448725.1. Lineage (NCBI taxonomy): Eukaryota > Metazoa > Chordata > Actinopteri > Salmoniformes > Salmonidae > Salvelinus > Salvelinus fontinalis. The sequence goes on along the minus strand of NC_074700.1, from coordinate 23,506,312 downwards.
CCAACAGATACAGAACCCGAGGTTATACCCATCATCAGCACCTTCTCAGACATAAACAGAGTCCTTCATTCCAGACTCAAAGCCGCATTCACCCAAGCACCACGTACATTTCCCCGACTCCAGGAATTCAGACCTACAATATATCAGCATTCCATAACAACTCCAACCTAAGGGATCTCTTAGTCTATGCAAAATGTTCCAACAAACCCACTCCTAAACCACCTATTGAACAACAGCACTAGGGACTCCCACACATTCAAAATCCACATGCACAAACCTCCAGTCCTATTCCACAACTCATGACCAATCAGAGCACCAACATTGTCTATGACATTACATGCACATTATGCCACTACATTTCTATAGGAGAAACCAGTCACACAGTCTTGATACGCCTCAAACAGCACCTCTACACAATAGAAAAAAATATGTTACAAACACACCTGGTAAAACACTGCATCACCTGTCTGGAGATGAAAACCCCCCTACAACCTCCCTCTGCATCACCTGTCTGGAGATGAAAACCCCCCTACAACCTCCCTCTGCATCACCAGTCTGGAGATGAAAACCCCCCTACAACCTCCCTCTGCATCACCTGTCTGGAGATGAAAACCACCCTACAACCTCCCTCTGCATCACCGGTCTGGAGATGAAAACCCCCCTACAACCTCCCTCTGCATCACCGGTCTGGAGATGAAACCCCCCTACAACCTCCCTCTGCATCACCGGTCTGGAGATGAAAACCCCCCTACAACCTCCCTCTGCATTACCGGTCTGGAGATGAAAACCCCCTTACAACCTCCCTCTGCATCACCGGTCTGGAGATGAAAACCACCCTACAACCTCCCTCCGCATCACCGGTCTGGAGATTAAAACCCCCTACAACCTCCCTCTGCATTACCGGTCTGGAGATGAAACCCCCCTACAACCTCCCTCTGCATCACCGGTCTGGAGATGAAAACCACCCTACAACCTCCCTCTGCATCACCAGTCTGGAGATGAAAACCCCCTACAACCTCCCTCCGCATCACCGGTCTGGAGATGAAAACCCCCCTACAACCTCCCTCTGCATTACCGGTCTGGAGATGAAACCCCCCTACAACCTCCCTCTGCATCACCGGTCTGGAGATGAAAACCACCCTACAACCTCCCTCTGCATCACCTGTCTGGAGATGAAACCCCCCTACAACCTCCCTCCGCATCACCGGTCTGGAGATGAAAACCCCCCTACAACCTCCCTCTGCATTACCGGTCTGGAGATGAAACCCCCCTACAACCTCCCTCTGCATCACCGGTCTGGAGATGAAACCACCCTACAACCTCCCTCTGCATCACCTGTCTGGAGATGAAAACCACCCTACAACCTCCCTCCGCATCACCGGTCTGGAGATGAAAGCCTCCTGGACCACAGGCCAGAGAAGAGCAGCTGAATCCAGGTGGATAGCAAAACTTAAGACCTTGGCTCCATTTGGTAGGAATGGTAAGGAGTAGGATAAAGCATTGACAGTGGGAGTTAGTGAGGGCCTAATTAAGAGAGCTGGAGGGGCCACCGACACGAGGAGGAAGTTCAATAAAAAAATGATGTATTTATTTGCTCAATCTGGTTTTGTCTTTTTTATATTTAATTTGATTATATCAAGCATTTTAACATAGCACTTATCTTTGTTGCACTTAAAGAACTGAATATTTAGAGCGAATTAGCTATGTGTTTTAACCATATAATTAATATACATAATATCATACAGTATGTAACTGACTTTACATTTTTATTGGGGTCAATTCCATTTCCAATTCCAGTCAATTCAGGGAGTACGCTGAAATTCCAATTCTCTTTAATACTTTTCAATAAGAATTTGTAATTTTAATTGACATTTGGTTTATTTATTGAATTGACTGGAATTAAAATGGAATTTACCCCGACCCTGATTGACTGGAATTGAAATGGAATTACCCCAACCCTGATTGACTGGAATGAGGCCAGCACTTTAGAAGTTAATATGATTGATCTGCTAACGATTGCGTGGATGTACGCTTTTTTTCTAATGTGGCATTGCAGGTATTTATTTTGATAGTAAATCAATGTTGGTTTTTGTAAAGACAACACCACCAAAGCAGAGTTTCATCACGATTAAGAAATGCTAATCATTATCAAAAAGAATCAATAACTAGATTGAATGTTGTATGATGAGTCTTGTTGGTTCTAACTTTTCTCTCTCTCCCCTCTCCGTCGCTCTCTGTCTCGTTTTTCTCCCTACACCCATCCTCTCATCCCTACATTACTGTATTCATTACTGTATTTATTACTGTATGCATTACTGTATTTATTACTGTATGCATTACTGTATTTATTACTGTATGCGTTACTGTATTTATTACTGTATGCGTTACTGTATTTATTACTGTATGCATTACTGTATTTATTACTGTATGCATTACTGTATTTATTACTGTATGCGTTACTGTATTTATTACTGTATGCATTACTGTATTTATTACTGTATGCATTACTGTATGTATTACTGTACGTATTACTGTATGTATTACTGTATTTATTACTGTATGCATTACTGTATGCATTACTATATTATTACTATATTCATTACTGTATTTATTACTGTTTTCATTACTGTATGCATTACTGTATGCATTAGTATATTATTACTATATTCATTACTGTATTTATTACTGTTTTCATTACTGTATGCGTTACTGTTTTCATTACTGTATTTATTACTATATTCATTATTGTATTCATTACTGTATTTATTACTATATTCATTATTGTTTTCATTACTGTATGCATTACTGTTTTCATTACTGTATGCATTACTGTTTTCATTACTGTATTTATTACTATATTCATTTTTGTATTCATTACTGTATTTATTGCTGTATATATTACTGTATTCATTACTGTATTTATAATTGAAGAAGGCAAGCTGATAAGGCAGGAAATTACTGAGCTTATTTGAGACACATCAGTCTCACACACACCGAACTTGCGTGTGCGCACACACACCCACCCACCCACCCACCCACACACCCACCCACCCACCCACCCACCCACACACACACCCACACACACACACACACTTTTTCTCTTTTACAGACTCACACACATTAGGATCGCACTAATAATGAACTCTACAATAATGAACTTTACATGGTCTCGCCAGCTGAATCAACACCGAACGGAAAGGCCATATAAATAGATCACTTTCAATGTCACTGCTGCTACGCGTGATCATGGTTTTCATCTATGAATGATCTGTTGAGACAGACTTCAGCTTTAGTGTGTGTGTGTGTGTGTGTGTGTGTGTGTGTGTGTGTGTGTGTGTGTGTGTGTGTGTGTGTGTGTGTGTGTGTGTGTGTCAGCTGCAGTGAAAGGGCTATTGAAAACATGAATGCCAGTAGCTGTCTAATTGACACTGTATCTCCGTATTCAGTACTGTAGATAGAAGGCGATTCAGATAACTGTGAACTCAACCAACATTCCTGTCATGCTAGCCCTCGCAGAGAGAAAGCTGTATAACGAGATCTTCCTTTCTGAATGACAGATGATTACTGATTCGGCATTAGCTCATAACAAATGATCAACCAGTGACTTCTGTAGCATATCAATACGGATGAATTACAAAACCGTGAATGTCAATCATAGCATCTGACCAGACGGGAGGTGCACTATATTTTACCCTGGGTAGTTGTAGACTCCTCTACTTCAACCGATCCTGACTGGGACTGTCACATGTAATGGTTCATGGCTGGTTATTTCTGAACACAGAGGCCTCTAGCTTGTCTGCTAAATCAGAAAGGCACCCCACTCCCTCCTCTTCCACCAGTGAGGCGTGTGCACTCCGTTTCTGAATACTAAAACACTTTACATGTGCATTTACTTCATTAGAATTACTTAGCAGAGTCCAAAGATCAGGAAAATTAAAGAACATTTCAAGTCCATTATTATCCAAAACATCTCTGTCAGTAACATCCTGTCTCTAACCAAAGAGCTTAAGATACATTTAGTCACGTTAATGTTGTTCAATTAGGTGCTAGTTAGGTACTGTATGTACTGTAGTTCTTTTAAGGGGCTACAGGCTCTGCATGGTCAATCAGTGGCTTGTACAGCATTTACTGCGATGCAGCCTCTGCAGACGGCAGTCATACTTCTTGCGCTTCGCGAAGCAGATCTGTTGTGAAGGAAGTTGTAAAGGAAATGAGCTTGTGTTTATACAGGACCTCCCCATCTACCATCAACCAATCATGTCAATCTGGAGTTGTATGGAGATATACGAAGCCCTCCACATTGTTACAAAATGTTGGAGACGCACAGCGATGCGGTACGGAGCTCGGTTTGGCCTCCGCAAGCCTCCGGAGTCGCTGATGCGGTACGGAGCTCGGTTTGGCCTCCGCAAGCCTCCGGAGGCGCACAGTAACGCGGTACGGAGCTCGGTTTGGCCTCCGCAAGCCTCCGGAGGCGCACAGCGACGGGTACGGAGCTCGGTTTGGCCTCCGCAAGCCTCCGGAGGCGCACAGTGACGCGGTACGGAGCTCGGTTTGGCCTCCACAAGCCTCGGAGGCGCACAGCGACGCGATATGGAACTCGGTTTGGCCTCCGCAAGCCTCCGGAGGCGCACAGCGACAAGGTACGGAGCTCGGTTTGGCCTCCACAAGCCTCCGGAGGCGCACAGCGATGCGATACAGAGCTCGGTTTGGCCTCCGCAAGCCTCCAGAGGCGCTGCAATTGCATTACATCCTCTGTTCAGAGCCTCCAGATCGAATTCCCCAGAGCAGGGATGAATTGGCTTTGACTCGCCTCCCCCTCCCCCTCTCTGTCTGGTTGTTAGGAATAGACTGCAGTCACCACAGTTCCCCTCTCTGTCCTCTAGTAGGCAGTAGAGAGTAAGTCAGTGGGCTGTCAGGTTGGACTTGGCTTTGGGGGTGACCAGTGAGATATACCTGCTGGAGCGCATGCTACGGGTGGGTGCTGCTATGGTGACCAGTGAGCTGAGATAAGGCGGGGCTTTACCTAGCAAAGACTTACAGATAACCTGGAGCCAGTGGGTTTGGCGACGAATATGAAGCGAGGGCCGGCCAACGAGAGCATACAGGTCGCAGTGTTGGGTAGTATATGGGGCTTGGTGACAAAACGGATGGCACTGTGATAGACTGCATCCAATTTGCTGAGTAGAGTGTTGGAGGCTATTTTATAAATGACATAGCCAAAGTCGAGGATCGGTAGGAAGGTCAGTTTTACGAGGGTATGTTTGTCAGCATGAGTGGATGCTTTGTTGCGAAATAGGAAGCTTATTCTAGATTTAATTTTGGATTGGAGATGTTTAATGTGAGTCTGGAAGGAGAGTTTACAGTCTAACCAGACACCTAGGTATTTGTAGTTGTGCACATATTCTAAGTCAGAACCGTCCAGAGTAGTGATGCTGGACGGGCGGGCGGGTGCCGGCGATCGGTTGAAGAGCATGCATTTAGTTTTACTTGCATTTCAGAGCAGTTGGAGGCCACGGAAGGAGAGTTGTATGGCACTGCTGCTTTGAGAGGAACAGTAATGTGCTGCTGTTTGAGAGGAACAGTAATGTGCTGCTTTGAGAGGAACAGTAATGTGCTGCTGCTTTGAGAGGAACAGTAATGTGCTGCTGTTTGAGAGGAACAGTAATGTGCTGCTGTTTGAGAGGAACAGTAATGTGCTGCTGTTTGAGAGGAACAGTGATGTGCTGCTGTTTGAGAGGAACAGTAATGTGCTGCTGTTTGAGAGGAACAGTAATGTGCTGCTGTTTGAGAGGAACAGTGATGTGCTGCTGTTTGAGAGGAACAGTAATGTGCTGCTGTTTGAGAGGAACAGTAATGTGCTGCTGTTTGAGAGGAACAGTAATGTGCTGCTGTTTGAGAGGAAAAATAATGTGCTGCTGCTTTGAGAGGAACAGTAATGTGCTGCTGCATTGAGAGGAACAGTAATGTGCTGCTGCTTTGAGAGGAACAGTGATGTGCTGCTGCTTTGAGAGGAAGAGTAATGTGCTGCTGTTTGAGAGGAACAGTAATGTGCTGCTGTTTGAGAGGAACAGTGATGTGCTGCTGTTTGAGAGGAACAGTAATGTGCCGCTGTTTGAGAGGAACAGTAATGTGCTGCTGTTTGAGAGGAACAGTGATGTGCTGCTGCTTTGAGAGGAAGAGTAATGTGCTGCTGTTTGAGAGGAACAGTAATGTGCTGCTGTTTGAGAGGAACAGTAATGTGCTGCTGTTTGAGAGGAACAGTAATGTGCTGCTGTTTGAGAGAAACAATAATGTGCTGCTGTTTGAGAGGAACAGTAATGTGCTGCTGTTTGAGAGGAACAGTAATGTGCTGCTGTTTGAGAGGAACAGTAATGTGCTGCTGTTTAAGAGGAACAGTAATGTGCTGCTGTTTGAGAGGAACAGTAATTTGCTGCTGTTTGAGAGGAACAGTAATGTGCTGCTGTTTGAGAGGAACAGTAATGTGCTGCTGTTTGAGAGGAACAGTAATGTGCTGCTGTTTGAGAGGAACAGTAATGTGCTGCTGTTTGAGAGGAACAGTAATGTGCTGCTGTTTGAGAGGAACAGTGATGTGCTGCTGTTTGAGAGGAACAGTAATGTGCTGCTGTTTGAGAGGAACAGTGATGTGCTGCTGTTTGAGAGGAACAGTAATGTGCTGCTGTTTGAGAGGAACAGTAATGTGCTGCTGTTTGAGAGGAACAGTAATGTGCTGCTGTTTGAGAGGAACAGTAATGTGTTGCTGTTTGAGAGGAACAGTGATGTGCTGCTGTTTGAGAGGAACAGTAATGTGCTGCTGTTTGAGAGGAACAGTAATGTGCTGCTGTTTGAGAGGAACAGTAATGTGCTGCTGTTTGAGAGGAACAGTAATGTGCTGCTGTTTGAGAGGAACAGTAATGTGCTGCTGTTTGAGAGAAACTGTAATGTGCTGCTGTTTGAGAGGAACAGTAATGTGCTGCTGTTTGAGAGGAACAGTAATGTGCTGCTGTTTGAGAGGAACAGTAATGTGCTGCTGTTTGAGAGGAACAGTAATGTGCTGCTGTTTGAGAGGAACAGTAATGTGCTGCTGTTTGAGAGGAACAGTAATGTGCTGCTGTTTGAGAGAAACTGTAATGTGCTGCTGTTTGAGAGGAACAGTAATGTGCTGCTGTTTGAGAGGAACAGTAATGTGCTGCTGTTTGAGAGGAACAGTAATGTGCTGCTGTTTGAGAGGAACAGTAATGTGCTGCTGTTTGAGAGGAACAGTAATGTGCTGCTGTTTGAGAGGAACAGTGATGTGCTGCTGTTTGAGAGGAACAGTGATGTGCTGCTGCTTTGAGAGGAACAGTAATGTGCTGCTGTTTGAGAGGAACAGTAATGTGCTGCTGTTTGAGAGGAACAGTAATGTGCTGCTGTTTGAGAGGAACAGTAATGTGCTGCTGTTTGAGAGGAACAGTAATGTGCTGCTGTTTGAGAGGAACAGTAATGCGCTGCTGCTTTGAGAGGAACAGTAATGCGCTGCTGTTTGAGAGGAACAGTAATGTGCTGCTGTTTGAGAGGAACAGTAATGTGCTGCTGTTTGAGAGGAACAGTAATGTGCTGCTGTTTGAGAGGAACAGTAATGTGCTGCTGTTTGAGAGGAACAGTAATGTGCTGCTGCTTTGAGAGGAACAGTAATGTGCTGCTGCTTTGAGAGGAACAGTAATGTGCTGCTGTTTGAGAGGAACAGTAATGTGCTGCTGTTTGAGAGGAACAGTAATGTGCTGCTGTTTGAGAGGAACAGTAATGTGCTGCTGTTTAAGAGGAACAGTAATGTGCTGCTGTTTGAGAGGAACAGTAATGTGCTGCTGTTTAAGAGGAACAGTAATGTGCTGCTGTTTGAGAGGAACAGTAATGTGCTGCTGTTTGAGAGGAACAGTAATGTGCTGCTGTTTAAGAGGAACAGTAATGTGCTGCTGTTTGAGAGGAACAGTAATGTGCTGCTGTTTGAGAGGAACAGTAATGTGCT